>NW_004798057.1:64649-66170 GCF_000002075.1 Aplysia californica | reverse complement strand
AAAGAGAGAGAGAGAGAGAGAGAGAGAGAGAGAGAGAGAGAGAGAGAGAGAGCGATGTGTTGACACCGGGGCGCTAAACTATATTTACCATTTCAGTTGACACGTATGACTTTCACACATGTAGATCTAGAGCTTTCTTAAATCATCGTCAGGAGGTCTGTTTACGTGTCTGAGGAGGGAGCTGCCCAGTTTGTCACAGGCTCACCCCGTCTCGACTGTGCCCTGCCTGATGGAAGTTATCACTGACACTCTCAAAAAGACTAAATGACTGATTGATTGATTGATTGTAGGAATCGAACTTTATTTTTCAATTGCTTTTAACACAAGAACGTTGAAGTTTTACTGAGTAATTTGCTTTGATTTGCGGAAGCATGCAAGTTTGTCATAGGCTCACGACCCAGCCTCGACTGTGCCCTGCATGATGGAAGTTATCACTAACACTCTCAAAAAGAGTAAATGAATGATTGATTGATTGTATGAATTGAATATTATTTTTCAGTTGTCATTAACGAAAGAACATTCATTGTTGAAGTTTTACAGAATAATTTGCTTTGATTTGCATACAAAAGGAAGAAATATTGAACAACACCAAGCTGGATTTACATTTTAGAGGGACTATCTCTACACCACCAATTTGGAGGTGGAGAATAAACAACTCAAGTTACAACTACAGTGTTAAAGTGCTGTAATTGGTCGCTTTTAAGGACAAACGTGCTAACCCAGATTTCGGGGATTTCCTGAAATTTTTAACTACATCAAAAGTAGGCATTGCCCTACTTATAGGAGAAGTTTTGTTTCATTGGTGTGTGTATTTTTGTTTGGTTATAGAGAAAACTGTCTTTGTCTTTTAAAGAAACTGAACAAGGGGCTAAAACTTTACCTTCGATTTTCTCAATACAGCATTTTTCGGGATAGCCCACTTGTGCTTAAAAGTGCCCAATTATGACAGTCATCAATACTCAAATATTTAAACTTAAATGAAACTATGACAAACTGGGTAGCCCCCGTCTGAGGTGATGATGTTGTAACCTTGTGCTGTTGCTGTTGTTGTTGTAGCTGTTGCTGTTGTTGTTGTAGCTGGTGGTGGTGTTACCTACTCCCAATGTGTGGGTGGTTGGCGGATGCTCTCGTGTGGTTTGATCCTTCTTTCCTATCAAACATCTGTCGCCCTTTTCTCCCCTCTTTCTTTTTTGTGTTTGTTACTCTCTTGTAACACCTCTAATCTTCGGCACTTATATGACCTTATTGTATTGCAAGTGCCGTAAAACTCTTACTAAAACTAAACTACTCCCAAAGTTGCCGCAATCCCCCCGGGGCTGTGCCAATGACTGTAGTATCTTTAGGCCATTCCCAAAAGGGGGGCATTTCTCGTTCAAGAACAGTAGAATTGTAAATGGGCTGATTCTTGTCACGCTCATAACTGTGCCTGATTTACAACAGGGAACTGCTGCTTTTTCTTTCCCAATCCTCACTATTGTCATTATCCTCTACTTCCTTTGTATGTTTGTCACTCTCTTGTGA
>NW_004798057.1:60577-62239 GCF_000002075.1 Aplysia californica | reverse complement strand
TTCTTCTTCTTCTTCTTCTTCTTCTTCTTCTTCTTCTTCTATTCCTTTCTTCTTCTTCCTCCTCCTCCTTCTCCTGATCAACATCATCATAATCATCATCATTATCATCATCCTCAACAACAACAACACGACCATCACCAACATAATCAACACCCTCTCCCCGACCCCAACCCCACTTTTCCAACTACCAAGCCGTTCATCATTATGTTGTTAAATCTTGCTTTTAAAAATCTTCTTTTTCCATCCTCTTTTTAAAAAAAAGTGTTTAACGGCACCACTGGCAGATCCTACTTGTATCTTTTTAATCTTAATCTTATTTTAAAGTCTGTTTTTGTGGTGAGTGTTTTGCGGCACTGGCAAATGCATAAGGTCACATGAGCGCGCGGGACACCTTAAACATTTTCAGTTGGTAGGAAATTTTGAATTTTGCCCGGGTGGCGGCCGAAGCCTATTCTTTTCCATTTTGGACCACCAAGGGATCTTTAACATGCGCATTTGCACACGAGATCTTCGAAATTTTTTGCCCTTGAACGAGAAGGGTAGGTGTAGATATTTCCTACCATAAGATCAGGGGTGTGGCTGAAAGACTGCAGTAAGAAGGAGCCAAGGGTTAGCAGTAGAAAGGCTGCAGGAAGAGTCAGGAGCCCAGAGGAGGGGGCAGAAATAAGAGACGAAAGCAGACGACGGAACGTTGATGGAATGATGTGAAAGAAGAACATTTTCCGTCGCTATCCGGATTCGAACCTGGGACCATTGAATGAGAGGCGAACACCTTAACCTCCTTCCTCTGGTATCCTTATGATGTCGAGGGGGTGTTAACCCTATACGTACGACGTGTTTTTCTATCGCATCCATACGACGTGGGGAACTCTGTGCCACCACTTTCCAAAGAAGAAATTTACCCATTATTCCGATCCGTACGCTTTGCATAGCAGTCTGTCAAAATGATTTTTTAAAAATACTGAAAGTTTCAATCGCACTAGAAATATTCTAAAATGGGAAGAATACAACCCTAGGGGTTACAAAATGACCCCAGGGCGTACGGATAGGTTTAAAGATATCTCCCCAATATTTCTACCAGAATTCTATGTTCGCCAGTGTGTCCCACTGGTCAGTGCTCACGTGTCTACTGTGTGTAGTTTACTGGCGTGTATGCCTGTGTGTAGTTTACTGGTGTGTCACTGCCAGTGTGTCAACACACTCATGGTCAACTGGTCAGTGTGGGTGGTTGGCGGGTACTCTGGTGTGGTTTGCTCCTTCTTTCCTCTCAAACACCTATCATCCTTATCTCTCCTTCTTTCCTGTGTTTGTTACTTTCCTACAACACCTCTAATCTTCGGCACTTGTATTATAACCTTATTGTGTTGCAAGTGCCGTAAAACTCCTACTTAAACTAAAACTTACGTGTTTACCGTGTGTACTTTAATGGTGTGTCACAGCCAGTGTGTCAACACATTCATGGTCAATTGGTCAGTTCTCACGTGTACTGTGTGTAGTTGAAAAGGTATGTCACAGCTGTGCACGGTGGCTATAGAGGCTAGCAAGGGTCAGATGGAGGGCTCACTTTTACACGTTCAGATGCGGGTGGTTGGGGGGCGTCACTAGTATGTCCAGCGACTTCTTTTCTTCCACCTTGTTGGCACACACACACACACACACACA
>NW_004798057.1:59182-60477 GCF_000002075.1 Aplysia californica | reverse complement strand
AATCAAGAAGAAGAGGGGGGGGGGAACAAAACAGAGTGCGTGCACAATATTATAATATTATCTCTCACACACATACAAAGCATCAACATGTACATATGTATGTATACATACAAAACATCATCATGTGCCAGACAAACACGCGCACGCATACAAACACACACACACACGCGCGCATATACATATCTATTATAAACACTCATAAATATATAGACATAGGCAGACATGTGTACATGTATATGAAAATAAAAGCGTGAAAGCATTCCAAACTGCCAGCCCACAGGCACACACACACACACACACACACACACAGACCATTTACATGCATACAATTCATAAATAAATAGAAAAAGGCAGATGTACGCTGACAAGAAAACAAAAGAGCCAAATCATGCAATAATACAGAGAAGTACGCAAAAGAAAGCCGTTCGTGTTGTATATTTGTACACACACACACACACACAAACAAACACACCACGCACACGCGTGCACACACACACACACACACACACACACACACACACACACGCACGCACACACACACGCACACACACTCACTCATGCACTCACTCACGCACTCACGCGCGCACACTCACACACACTCACACACACACACACTCACACACACACACACACTCACACACGCACAAACAGTCTGTCTTGTAACACCTCTAATCTTCGGCACTTATATGACCTTATTGCGTTGCAAGTGCCGTAAAACTCTAACTAAAAATAAACTAGGTTAACTCTGCAGCTCTTTCAATTGGAACAATAATAATCTCATGGTTTCCTTGACTCCCTCAATCCATCTTTTGCGTGGCCTACCTCTTCCTTTATAACCTGAGTGCTTGGTGTTATAGATTCTCGAGGCTGGTGGGTGGTTGGCGGGTGCTCTGGTGTGGTTTGCTTCTTCTTTCCTATCAAACATCTATCGTCCTTTTCTCCCCTTCATCTTTTTTATGTTTGTTCCTCTCTTGTAACATCTCTAATCTTCTGGCGCTCATATGACCTTATGCAATTGCGAGCGCCGTAAAATCTCTACTAAAACTAAAATCTCGAGGCTGGCTGGCTAGGCGACATTCGTAACAGGTGGCCAAACCTTTTAACTTTATTCTCTGTCTTTCTATGGAATGCAGGCAGGACTCGGTGCCAATAGTCGCTTTATTTTACCTCTCCATTTCTCTCCCTGTCACGTCTTCTTATGTTACGGTTTTTGCCGAGATTTTTCATCTTCCTCCCCCCCTTCTTTTCTGTTCATCTGTTCTGTTCTTTTATTCTTTATCCCCCCCCCCCTGTTC
>NW_004798057.1:56033-57957 GCF_000002075.1 Aplysia californica | reverse complement strand
GGGGGGCGGGAGAATGAGGCGAGAGGGGGCAAAAGCGAGCGAGAGACGTCGCTTTAAAACGAATAAGTCCTCTCGTTTCTTGTTATCTTGTCTTGTATTGTGCGTAGAGGTTTTTACGAGCTAGTGGATGGTTGGCGGGTGCTCTAGTGTGGTTTGCTTCTTCTTTCCTATTAATAAACATCTATCGTCTTTATCTCCCCTCCTTCTTTTTTGTGTTTGTTACTCCATTGTAACACCTCTAATCTTCTGGCGCTTATATGACCTTATGCAGTTGCGAGCGCCGTAAAACCTCTACAAAAAAAAGGAGTCGAGAGGGAGCTTTTAAAATGTAAGCCACACCCAGCAGCCGTAAGACACTTGCCAAAAAGCAAGCAAACAAATAAACAAAAATCGTCTTGTGGCGTCGGCAGCCTGGTGGTTCGACTACCGGACCCTTAACCGTGCGAGTGTGGGTTCGGAGGTTCGAGCCTCAGCTCGGTCCGACGTTGTGTCCTTGGGAAAGACACTTTGCACGCACTTCCCACTTGGCTCGGTCCTTTCGGAGAAGACGTTAAACTCGGAAGTCCCGCCTCTTAAATAGCCTAAAAGTGCTGATAGGGGGTGTTAAACTTATACCATTTCACCATTTTCACCCAGGAGGTTATGAATATTTAAATAAGATCCCTAGCCGCACCCCTCCACCGGTCGCTGTTTGCACTGGAAGAACTTTAAAGGCTGGTGGGGCCCCTGAGGTCTCTTTTGGCTATTACAAGGCCTAGAGTGCCCATATTTGCTGTAGGACACCGTGTGTTATTGGGGATTTGAAATCAATAGTTCAAAAAGTATATTGTGAATCGGTTGCTATGGGAACGGCAGCCATATTGAATTTTGTATACCCTTATCATTCCCATTTTATTCCCTTATTTAATTTATTAATTGATTCACTTCTAATTTGGCATGCCAACAGTAAATATTATGTACTTCTTAAGTTTGGCTTTTTGAATGTTTGATATATGCTTAAGTTTGTATTTTATGACACTTACAATTGGGTTGTTGCAAAAAAAAAAGGTGAAACAAATAAAAAATTCACGCTTTCTAAACCACCCGTAAATCAAAAACTACTCCATTAATTTAAAAAATTCAAACAGTCAAAAATTAGAACTAAGTGTTGTTGGTAACCTTTGAAAGTTACATTGAAATTGAACAAGAAACAGAGCAGAGAAATGGGATGATGTGTGAAATAAGTAGAATTGTGAGAAAACAGCCGATAAAGGTAAGAACAGGCTGGAAAACGTG
The DNA here is from genome assembly GCF_000002075.1 of Aplysia californica. Lineage (NCBI taxonomy): Eukaryota > Metazoa > Mollusca > Gastropoda > Aplysiida > Aplysiidae > Aplysia > Aplysia californica. The sequence continues at coordinate 56,682 of NW_004798057.1, read as the reverse complement.
TGCCCTTCACCTGAACCCCCCCACCACAGCTTTAGGGTGTAGCAAGGCTTACATACGTTTCTAGATATTGTTCAGGAAATGTCCAGGTACTATAATATGTAATAACTCCAATTTGAATTATTTGACTCCAGAACACGATTTCTTGGTGCCCCACCGGCGCTTAATGTGGCCACAGGTGGCCTTCAATTATTTTTTTGGTACGGATAGGTGTTTTGCGGCGCTCGTAACTGCATAAGGTCGTATGAACGCACGGTACACATTAAACTTTTTCAGTTTGGTAGGGATTTTGAATTTTGCCCGGGTGGCTGCCAAAGCCTTATCTTTTCGACTTTGGACCACAAAAGGATCTTTAACCTGTGCAACTTGTACACGGGACCTCCAAGATTTTTTAGATCTTTCCTACCAGAAGATCAAGGGTGTGGCTGAAAGACAGCAGTAAGCAATAGAAAGACTACGGAAAGAGTCAGGAGCCCAGAGGAGGGGGAGAGGGGAGGGGGTGGTGGTGGCAGAAAGTTGAGACAAAGCAGACGACAGAACTTTGTTTGTTTTGTTGTTTGTTTGTTTGTTTGTTTGTTTGTTTGTTTGTATGTATGCATGTATGTATGTATGTATGTATGTATGTATGTATGTATGTATGTATGTATGTATG
>NW_004798057.1:52833-54326 GCF_000002075.1 Aplysia californica | reverse complement strand
ATGAGCGGAGATTGTTCGACCTTTTCCGAGAAGGCTAGGTTTAGATTTTGCCTACAATAAGATCAGGGGTATGGCTGAAAGACAGCAGTAAGAAGGAGCCAAGGAGTAATATTAGAAAGGCTTCAGAAAGAGTCGGGAGCCCAGAGGAGGGGGCAAAGGATGTGAAGGGGTGGGTGCAGAACGTAGAGACGAAAGCAGACAACAGAACATTGTCAGAGAGCAGGAAAGGAGGTGAAAGTAGAAAAAAACTTTCGAGAAGAAAAGTATGTTTTGTCGCTACATGTATCCGGATTCGAACCTGGAACCTATTGAATGAGAGGCGAACACCTTATCCTCTAGATCACGAGAACCTACCAACCCGAGTCTGCCTTCATTGATAGGTTAGGTCGAAACAACTGGCCTCATAAACGACCCTAATTACGTCGATGAGGGTGTAAAACATACTTATTTACAACCATTTCCAACATAATTAATTACCAAATTACTGTTGTTGCCTCGACTTGCTCCTCTGTACTAAATGATGGACAGTAGAGCTGGGCGAAGAGTCGAGTCCGGAACCGATTCCCACGATTAGTACTACGGAAGTAACGTTCCGTCTCCTTTTTACGTAAACCGACGGTTACCAGTTACTTTTATCATTAAACTCTTTTATTTAAAAAGATAATTTCCTTTTTGAAAAATAGAAGTTGATGTTTCGTAGTGTTCCGAAATCAAGGTTATCCCAAATCCTGAAGATGTTCGGAGCCAACCAGGTAATCACCGGAAAAAATCACATCATTAGAATGTAAGTAATTGGGTTCGGAGTCGATTTTTACGATTCCTAGCCTTTAATAATCGGGAACCTAGCCGCCCAGCACTAATGGACAGACGGATAAGTTGCCTCTCTTCTCTCCCAGAGGGTTATAGGAGGTCACACTTTTGTACTTCTTTACTTTCCTTCAGTCTGTCGTTTCTGTCCATCTGTCTGGCTTTCCTTTAGTCTGGTCGGAGGGCGCCAGTGGTAGGTCACACTTCTCTACTGTCTTTCTCTTGCTTCTGTCCATCTGTCATTCTGTCTGCCTGTCTGTCTTACCTTTTTCATTTTCCAACACTAAATGTCCATAATTGTGTCGATATGCTTCTTATTCTCTTTTCTCAAAAAAAAAAGAAAAAAACAAAACAAAAAAAACAAAAAAAAAAACAACCAAAAAACCAAGCAAACAAACAAACAGACAAAAAAACAACAACAAACAAAACGTACAAATCAAACAAATCAAACAAACCAACCAAACAAATAAACACGCAAACAAACCAAACAAACAAATCAAACAAATCAAACAAACCAACCAAACAAACAAACACGCAAACAAAACAAACAAACAAATAAAAACAACACAAGACTGACCAGCTGTGACTAAATAGTCGGGAGTCGGAGTGCGGTAGTTGTATACTGCTCTATGTGTACTTGTAACACCTTTTGTGGCGTGGAATTTGTGTTTGGGAAAAAGGGGGGA
>NW_004798057.1:46517-50181 GCF_000002075.1 Aplysia californica | reverse complement strand
GTGACCACCCGGGGTACACGCAATGATCTCCTCGTGGTGGTTGTGCTGTTTTGATTCTAGATTCACACTCACACTCCCATTCTCACCCTGCTGGGTGGTTGGCGGGTGCTTTTGTGTTGTTTTCTCTTTCATTCCTGTCTTGCAGACAAAAATATTCCCATGATTATTAGTGTATTGATTAAGACTTCCATTCACACTGCGTGGTGTACGGGTGGTTGGCGGGTGCTCTGGTGTGGTTTGCTCCTTCTTTCGTATCAAACATCTATCGTCCTTTTCTCCCCTTCCTTTTTGTGTTTGTTACTCTCTTGTAACACCTCAAATCTTCGGCACTTCACTGACCTTATTGTGTTTCAAGTGCCGTAATACTCTCTCTTAAACTAAAACAAAAGCAGACAATTTCCCCATGGTTGCTGGTGTGTTGATTAAGGCTTTCACTCCCACCTTGCCGGATGGTTGGCGGGTGCTCTGGTGTGGTTTGCTTCTTTTTCCCTGTTTTACATCCATCACATCTCTCTCTCCCCCCCACCCGTCTCTCTCTCTCTCTCTCTCTCTCTCTCTCTCTCTCTCTCTCTTTCTCTCTCTCTCTCTCTTCCTTCTTTTTCTGTGTATGTCCATGTTATTCTCTAGTTTCATCTTTACTCTTAGTGGTGTCGGTGGCCTAGTGGTTAGGCTACCGAACTCGTAGTCGTGAGATTGCGGTTTCGGGGGTTCGAGCCTCAGCTCGGTCCGACGTTGTGTCCTTGAGAAAGGCACTTTACACGAATTTCCCTTTCGGCTCGGACCTTTCGGAGATGGACCTTAAACTCGGAGGTCCCGCCTCTTAAATAACCTAAAAGTATTGATAGAGGCGTTAAACCCACCAAATTTTTTCACCTTCTATCTTCGGCACTTATATCACCTATATTATGTTAGTGGGTGGTTGGCAGGTGGTCTGGTGTGGTTTGCTCCTTTTTTTCCTACCAAACATCTATCGTCCTTATCTCCCTTTCTTCTTTTTTTATGTTTGTTACTCTCTTGTAACACCTCTAATCTTCTGGCGCTCATATGACCTCATGCAGTTGCGAGCGCTGTAAAACCTAGCTACTAAAACTAAACTACATTATGTAAAAAGTGTCGTAAAACTCTTTCAAAAATTTTTTTAAAAAGAAAGAAAGATGCAGAACTCATCACGGAGGCGCCCTCCAACCACCCTCAGAAGATTGGTGCTTGCCTAAGAGGTCACCTCTCCAAAACGACCACCTGCACTGACAGCCACTGTTCCGTGACGTGTGGGTGGTTGGCGGGTGCTCTGGTGTGATTTGCTCCGTTTTTTCTATCCAACATCTATAAACCCTTAAACAAGATGTAACACTGTCGCACATTTGAAAGGAAGCTGTCGTGGTCGAGAGGTTACGGTGTTCGCCTCTCATTCAATAGGTCCCGGGTTCGAAACCTGAAAGTGATGGAATTTTTTTTCCTCAAAAATTTTCTCCTTCGCCTCGTTTTCAGCTCTCTAACGATGGCCTGATGTCTGGTTTCGTCTCACTTTCTACCCTCCCCTCCTTCCCCCTCCCCGTTTCCCCCTCCTCTGGGCTCCTGACTCTTTCTGCAGCCTTTCTACTGCTACTCATTGGGTCCTTCTTACTTTATCCCCCCTCCTTCTTGTTTGTGTTTGTTACTCTCTTGTTACTCCTCTAATCTTCGGCACTTATTCGACCTAATTGTGTCGCAAGTGCTGTAAAACTGTAAAACTCTTACTCGGACAAAACAACTGTTAAGTGAACTTCCCGCGTTGAAAAGGTCGTTGACCTCTCAGAGTTATCATCAGCGACATCCTGCCTGTTGCTCGCGGCCTCAATACAATACAATAACCTTTGTTGTGCTCAAAGTGGCGTGCGTGTGTGCGGGTGCTTGCTTGCTTGCTTGCTTGCTTGGTTGGTTGCGTGGAGGGCGCCACTAGCAGATCCCACTTTTTATTTTTACCTCCTCCCCCCCCCTCCCCGCTGTGTTTCCCTTTTTAAAGTCTTTTTTTTCTTTTAGAAAGCTTTTTACGGCGCTCGCAACTGCCTAAGGTCATATGAGGGCGCGGGACTCATTAAACATTTTCAGTTGGTAGGAAATTTTGAATTTTGCCCGGGTAGCGGCCGAAGCCTTCTCTAGTCGATTTTGGACTACCGAGGGATTTTTAATGTGCACAACTTGCACACAGGACCTCCGAGATTTTTGCCCTTGTCCGAGAAGGCTATATTTTAAAGTCTATCTGCCTTACTTTTGCCCAGCAGAGAGCGCCACTGACAGGTCCTACTTCTTTACTTTCCCTCTCTTGTTTCTGTATATCAGCCTTACCTTTCCCCAAGCACGAAATGGCCATTGCTGTGTCGATAATTATGCTTCTCTTTACTCAAACAAAAAGAAATTTTAATGAATTAAAAGTGTGCACGATTGGTTGGTTGGTGGGTGCCACAGGAAGATTCTACTCCACCTCCAGCACCCCCTCACTCTCTGTTTCGTTTTGTTGTTGTTGTTGTTGTTGTTGTTGTTGTTGTTGTTGTTGTTGTTGTTTGTTTTCTTCTATATTATGTCGTATACTTCTTTCCTTGTACAAATTAATTAATAACCGATATTATGTCGACAACGTACAAATTAAATAAATAAATAAAATATATACTGTATTTAATTTCTCTCAAACTCACTCACTCACTCAACCCTACCCTACACGTGGTTCTGTCAGGGAAATCCAGAAGGGTGTGGAAAGGGACAAGTGGTGGACGCCGCGCCATCAATATCTGGCTGTCTAGGTCACGTGGTTTACGATAAAGCGATTGGCCTAGAGATTGAACAGACCAGGATCAAACAACAACGAGGGCGGCCAATGGGAAGGCGAGATGAGAGCCAGTGACGACGCTCTAGTCTAGGCCTAGGCCTACCACCACTTTCGAAATTGATCCAGAATTTTCCCTTTGCGCGCCACTCTGCGGTCCTTCCGATCATCTCCCGCTCTTTTTTTTTCTCAAGAATCTCCACTCCTTTATCCCTACCCCCCCCCCTCCCTCCCCAGTGGATGGTTGGCGGGTACTCTAGTGTGGTTTGCTTCTTCTTTCCTATGAAACATCATTCGACCTTATCCCCCCTTCTTCCTTTTTATGTTTGTTACTCTCTTGTAACACCTCTAATCTTCTGGCGCTCATATGACCTTATTGTGTTGCAAGTGCCGTTAAACCTTTACTAAAACTTTAAAAAACTCCCCCCTCCCCTCCCCTCCCTCCTTCTTCATTTCCCCCTTACACATTCTCATCTTATCCTTACCCTTCCCACCCCTTCCCTCTCCCTCTCCTCCTAAACTAAATCGCCGTTTTATGTGCTGTCCCAAGTCAACAGGTCATTCACACAGGCTACACATACAGATACACGCTAAGACACATACTAGGCATACCAACACACACGCGCGCTCAATCTCACATTAACACTACATACGCTCGCACATACGTACATTAACACACTCACGCACACGCACACATCTGTCTCTCTGTCTCTCTCTCTCTCTGTCTCTGTCTCTCTCTCTCTCTCTATCTATCTATCTCCCTCCCCCTTTCTCTCTCTCTTTGTCTCTCTGTCCTGTTTGTCTTTGTCTCTTTCTGTTTGACGGCCTTCCTGTCTGTCTGTCTCCCTCTTCCCCTCCTCCCCC
>NW_004798057.1:39883-44744 GCF_000002075.1 Aplysia californica | reverse complement strand
GCTTCACAATCTATACTATTACCCCAGGAGACCTGAGAGCATTCTGAAACAGCCTCAACTTCCTGGGAAGCATGCAGTGCAAGCAGCCATTTATAGGCGCTAAAACACTACTAACAAGACCCTTCGCAGTCTATGGCCGGTTGCCCATTCCCACCTGGGTGAAGTGAGGAAAATTCGTGTAAAGTGCCTTTCCCAAGGACACAACGTCGGGACTGAGGCTCGAACCGCCGAACCCGCAACCTCATGATTACGAATCTGGTAGCTGACCACTAGGCCACCGATGCCAGTAAAACAGGTGTAGTCTCTTGTTTGTTTTGAATTTATTTTACAGGCCTTTCAATTATGTAAAAGTAGGATATCTCCTTAATAAGTGTATTTGAATTACCGTTTATACATAATATCACGTTTGGTTTTATTCAAAATCAGCGTGACCAGTATGAAAACATAGCCATTTGAAGGTGCTTTCTTTATTTTGGGACATTCTGTATAATTTTCATCCATGTCAAGTGTACAGTTTCTGTTTGCTGTATTTCAAGCAAAAGAAATAAAGCAAAGTGTTTGTCCCAAGAACACACCATCTTATAAAAAAGCAGATATTTTGACCAAGACGCACGGTTTTCAAGTTTAATCCCTGAACTTTTGCACTGGAAATTGCACTGTAATTGCAAATGTTAAAGGCCCCAGTCGACATAATTAAGATGATTTAAAAGGCTGGCTTCCTCGATCCTCCTCATCAGGACGGAGATATTTAGTTAAGAAAAAAACCCAACCACTAACAACAACAACAACAACAACAACAACAACAACAACACCAACAAACAAACAACAAAAACAAACAAGCAATAATAAAAACCCAGAACAAAACAAAAGGAGCTGTCTATGTAAACATGTAAGAAAAATGACCAACTGGCGACCCATGTGGTTTCTTGAAACCACAGGCTCATTAATTAATCTCCACGGTGGAAAGTGAAAATCTCGATCCACTCGCGGGTAGGTGGTTGGAGGTTGTCACCAGTAGATTAGGTCCTATTTCTTTACTTTCCTTCTGTCGTTTCTGTCAGTCTGTCTGTCTGTCTTACTTTTTTACAGCACTAAATGACGATTATTATGTTGGTGTGCGTCTCTTTACTCAAAACAAAGTCGATCCAACTGGATCATCTGGTCCGTCTTGAGACTTCTATACGTGAAACCTTTGTCAAAAGAGGCAATATTTATTTTTATTGCTATCTTTTTTTTTAAACCTAGAAAAAGCTTTCAACACAACCTGGAAGTGCAGTATTCTCAAAGACCAACATGCCCTCGGCCTTCGCGGTCATCTACCTGCCTTCATCGGCAACATTTTACACAAATGGGACTGCACGATTTGTGCTGGGTCTTTCCTTTCCGATCTCCCATACTAGCAGGAGGAAGGTGTTCCTCAGGGAAGCATCCTTTCTCCCCTCCTCTTCGAAATAAAAACTAACTCAATCTTCCAGGCTCTCCAAAACAACATATTATACAGATCGTTATACGTTGACGACTTTTTGATATACTGCCGATCGAGAAATAAGACCTAAGGAAAGATAGCTCCAGACGCAGCTGTCCAAATTTGAAATTTGGGAAATTAAAATGGTTCCAAGATTCTGAACTATAAAATCGTCAAATTTCAGTTCAGGGTTCACTCCTTGGCTGAACATGGAAAGCCTATTGTGTTTGTATGGCAACTTAACCATGGAGGCATCCGAGGAATCGAGCAGGTCGATCTTCCGGCGAAAGAATCATTGACCCTTCTGTTGTGATCAACAGAGAACACCCTCCCAAAGGCAGACTTAAACAACAACAACAACCAAGGCCAAAAGCTTCACCTCTACAGTGAGGGAAGAACAGCCGAGCCAACAAATAACCAGTAATCTCCTCCATGTCATGATCTTGACCATCAAAGATTTATTTATAGAGGCACCAGCCATCCATGTCCAGGGGCTGTTCTAGCCTTTTTCTCCTGTCTGTAGGAGGAACAGCGGAGCCAACAAATGAACAGTAATCTCGCCACGCCAGGCCCTATCTAGGAAGTGTCATAGATGACACGTGAGGAACAGCCTCTGATGTCAAGACCAGGATCGGAAAAGCAAGGGGAGTATTCCAGCAACTGCAGTTTTTTAATTTTGCTTTAGTAAGGTTTTTCGGCGCTCGAAACTGCATAAGGTCATAATATGAGCGCCAATGGGTGGATGTCAACAGAGAAGCCATTACAGGGAATCAAGCTTACTCTGCTCACCTTTCTACTTGAACAGCACAAAGTCTGCTTAAACTATCAAGGCACCCCGGAATTAACGGGTCACAAGAGTGTGACAAACATACGAAAGAAATAGGGGGAAATGACGATAGTAAGGATTAGGAAAGAAAAAGCAGCAGTTCTCTGTTGCAGTTCAGGCACAGTTATGAGCATGGCATTGATAAATCAGCCCATTTATAATTACAATTCTACTGTGCATGAGAACATGGTTAATGTCTCCCTTTGGGAATGGCCTAAAGACACTTCAGTCAGTAGAACCGCCCCGGGGGTACAACCGCAGTTTGTCTGGAGACCGGGGAGCATCAAGACAAGTACGAAGGTGAAGATTTTCAACACTCACGGAAGAGGTTTATTACTGTATGAACTGGAAACATGGAAACTGACAAAGCACATCATAAACAAATCTCAGTGTTTCAGATGTGGTTGGCCGAGGAAGAGCATGAAAATCCAAAGGCTTGTGGACAGCTTCAGAAATATCTTCTTTTCTTTCTTCCTTTCTTCTCTCTGCCCCGTAGATCTATCATCCGTTGGGTCGCCTTTGACAGATGACACACACCATATGCCCTTTACTCATGTCGGCTCTCTGCTTTCCTCTGTGTGTCCCACAGCTCCTTCGTTGTCCATTTTCGGATGTTATCTTCCCAACTGCGGGTGGTTGGAGGGCGCCGCCACTGGTAGGTCCTACTTATCTTCTGTCTCTCTTACTGTTTCTCTGAACTAAATGATCATTAGTGTGTCGACGTGCTTCTCTTTACTCAATCAAACAAACAATCCTCCCACCTCCTCTTCCGTCCGTCACTTCTTCGTCCTCCCTGCACAGTGCCTTGTAGAATGATTTCAGCAAGACCCCGAAGAACGGATGACATGACCGTACCCTTTCAGCTTGCGTTGCTTGACCTATGCTAGAATGTTGGTGTAAGGCCCTATTACTTTTCTCATGCCGCGTCTTTTCACTTCTTCATGGGTGACATGGTCTCTGTATGATATGGTAAGCAGCACACTGAAGCATCTGATCTCAACGGCTCTTATTCTTCTTTCAGGAGTCGTTACCTCAAAATTACAACGTTCTATATGACAATTTGGGTTGTTTTGAGTTACTAAAACCATGAGATACGAATCAAATGTTCTATCAAAATCGTTAGATTATTCGGAGTCGTTATCAAAATACATGTATATTGAAACGAACCTATCAGCAATCAGTTGACCTTGAAGAGAGGACACAATGAACAGAATTATAATCTATTGACCCACCTTGAGAATTTTCGATTACAACGGCAAACATATATACATAGATACCTAATTATGCACGCAAATATACGTCGTCTTACAAGAGCCAGATCCGCGTATCATGATTTTTGCGTGTAATTTTTTTTGGGTCACCAATCGAAAGCGCGTATCATGGGCTTCATTTCTGCATAAGTTTCATTGAGTTTCCCGCCTTAAAATCGCTATAAAAAGCAAATAACTGTTTCATTTTGCTTCCAAATGAGCTCATCTTGAGATGTGCGGAAAGGATTTCAATATTGTTACAACTTGGATGACGCAACAAGAATTACTACGGACCCGACTGTAAAGCCAAGAATTCCTAAATCACGTATCATATAATACGCCTTTAAGGCTTGATCGTTTCCGGTGTGTTGATCATCCATACATACCTACATTAAACAGTTTTTGTTCCTCCTGAAAAATTCGTTAAAACCTTGATAGGTGGAACTGGCTTTTATAGGACGACAAGACAAAAAGAATACCAAATACACAATGTTACACCAATGCAGAACTTATTTCACGAACAATCCATCGCTGGTCGCCACTGTTCAGCGCCATGTTGTTTTTTGAGCTAGGGTTATCATGTCTTCTTCAAGGGCGCACCCCAAGCAATCAAGAAGTGACCACCCATTTGAACCTCGTGTCACCGACACATGCTTGATATTATTTTCGAGTGTGAAGTCACACATACGCACACACACACAAAACCCCAACAAAAAGCAACAGCAACAACAAAAGAGCACTCAGAAGCATAAAAGAATGGGTATTTAACAACAGCTACAACAATTACACCATCATCAACAACAACAACAACAACAATATCACACACACCAACCCCCCCCCCCTCCACCAAACAAAAACCATCAACTTAACAACCAAACAAAAAAAACAGCAACAACAAACTACAGGAAAGAGCGCCAAACCAGCAGTGGGAAATCTGGATGTTGTCTGATGAGATGATGACTCAGCCCCCAGCAGACCACGAGATAGGCTGTTCATGTTCAACAATACACTAATAATACTGACTAATAGTGTTGTACTGCTATGAATACTGAATACAGGGCTGTTCCACATTGTCTTCAACTTTGATTTAAATTGATCAATTGAAAGAGACATTTTAAGATCGAAATCCAAATTGTTCCAAAGTTTTGGGGCACAGATAGAAAAGGCTCTTTCACCTAATGGTATCTTTATCAAATTCGCACCCCATTGACCACCAATTTGAACCTCGTGTCACCGACACTTGCTTGATACTGTTTTCGAGTCTGAATTCACACACACACACACACACACACACACACACACACACACACACACACACAC
>NW_004798057.1:36561-37964 GCF_000002075.1 Aplysia californica | reverse complement strand
AGAGAGAGCGAGAGAGAGAGAGAGAGAGAGAGAGAGAGAGCGAGAGAGAGAGAGAGAGCTTCTGTCTTCCTCCCCGACCTTTGTGTTTGCAAACTGCAAATTGCCACCCACCGAACAACACATCCATACTATCATAATTATAATATCGACACCAGTGCCAACAATAGGCGTGGGTGGTTGGCGGGTGCTCTGGTGTGGTTTGCTCCTTCTTTCCTATCAAACATCTGTCGTCCTTATCTCCCCCTTCTTCCTTTTTACGCTTGGTACTTTGTAACACCTCTAATCTTCTGGCGCTCATATGACCTTATGCAGTTGCGAGCGCCGTAAAACCTCTACTAGATCTAGAACAAAATCAAACAACAATAGGCGCTGCTACAGTACAGTGTCCTACCAATCGATACTGTACAGTATTGTAATAGTAATAAAATATATATTACTTTATACAGCGCTCAATCCTGATTAAAGTACACAGGCTCTGAGCGCTTTACAATACAATACAACAGTAACATAAAACGATTTGTTCTGACCAAGAGAAAATCACTCCAAATATTCATCTTATTTATTTTAAAAACAGAAATGGCTTCAGCTGACATTTAGAATGAATCAATGATTTGGTCTCTCTGATCTTAAAGTAGGCCCTACTTGGCAAAGCATTCCAGATCTTGGTACTTTGATATTCAAATGCCCTTTCACTCCATTGTTTTTATTTTAAGTTTCATAGATTGTTAAAAAGAAATTATTGTTTTTGTCAACTGATGACCTTAAGCTGCGAAATCTAACGATAAGTGGATCGTGATTGTACTTTTGCGGTGTCCTCAGACATCAGCATAGACGACACGGCACGCGCGTGAGGTTGCTCACTCTCTCACTCACCCACCCACTCACTCACTCACAAGCGCTCCCTCACTCACTCACTCACTCACTCACCGCCCAGCCAGACACTTCATCGATGCTCTCTTGGCGTCTCAACTCAAGCCACTGCATGTGAACATCACCACATATTTCTCACGCCACTTCCTCCACCTCCTCCACCCCCCCCGTCCTCCCACCTCCATCCTTCCTTCCCTCCTCCCTCCCCTCCCCGTCCTTTTATTCACCCCCTCTCCTCATATATGTCCCCTTCCTGACCCCTCCACCTCATCTGGTCTGACTCTCCCTCCTCCCTCCTCCCCTCCTTCCCCTCCCCCCTCATCCTACTCCCCGCCTTCACTCCTGTGGCATGCTGTTATTGATTTGGCTTTGAGTACCCCTCGTCTACTTACGTACGAGCTGATCAGATTCCAGGGTCTGCCAGTCCGACTCCGAGACGCGATATCTATCTATCTATCTATCTATCTATCTATCTATCTATCTATCTATCTATCTATCTATCTATCTATCTATCTATCTATCTATCTATCTTG
>NW_004798057.1:32891-36461 GCF_000002075.1 Aplysia californica | reverse complement strand
TTTCTTCTTCTTCTTCTTCTTCTTCTTCTTCTTCTTCTTCTTCTTCTTCTTCTTCTTCTTCTTCTTCTTCTTCTTCTTCTTCTTCTTCTCCTCCTCCTCCTTCTTCTTCTTCTTCTCTAAAAACTCAGAGAAACGCACAAACATACTCTTTTAAACGCAAAGAAACGATCAGCTGCCCACATAGTAGTGTAAACGTATTACAGAGTTGATATGGCGGCACTTTGCTCTAACAGCAGAAGAAACAAGATATTAATATACTCGAGCTTTTCTGAGCACGAACATAAAACGAAATGTTGTGATGACGTGCGAGAATAAAAGAACCCACAGAAACGGTTAATAAACGAAGGATATTTCGTTGACGGGTAGAATAATAATAATAGGTTCAAGGTAAAGAAAGGTGAAACGATACAGGTTGGATTTGCCAATTACCTGGGAAACTTTTCCTGTTTCTTCAAGGCAGAGGAATCTGACACTGAGTGGAACGAGACGAAACGCCCAGTTCAAGGCTCTTCACTTGTTTGAAAATGTTGACGTTAGAGCCCTTTATTTCCACTGATGTACTCAACTAAATAGCTATTAAATCACTTAACCACCTACAGACTCTTCGCCCTCACGTCTACCTTTGTCTACGGTAACACCCATGGAATCTTCAGACTGGTTCTTGTCCCATAAATGAAGTCAAACTACGTCGACCCTTAATTTCCCTCGCTGTACTTACCTACGTACATACCAACCTACCCTTGTTCCCTGCCAAATATTGTTTGGCCTTGAAGAAAAGTAACAGCTTTCTTTTTTCAGTCAAGGTGATTTCATGACCCCATCGACATAATTTAGGTTATTAGGAGGCAGGCTTCCGAACCTGAACGTCAGGGCCAACCCGGACTGAGAGGGATACAATATCCTAGTAGAAAGATCGAGGTAATCGATAAGATTTCTCCCATTCGGGAATCAAAACCAAGTCTTGTGCATGCAACAGCGAAGCGCCTAACCGCTACACCACATAGGACGGTTACAAACTTTCGAATGAGCATCAAATAACCGACTATTCAATAGTAAGTGTTGGATTGTTACAGCGTCTTAATTGGTATTCAATTATTTACTTTTCCAGGTGAGTAATTGCACGAAATACATTTAGACTAAAGAAGAAACAATAATATTATCTCTAAAATCTAAAATCAAGAGTTCCGCGTTCCTTCTTCTCTTCACTCACCCCAAACAAAACAAAGCACGCACTGACCACTGTCTACTGTGTTGACCTCGGAAAACGGCCAGGTTTCCGCTTGAGCTCCTTCTTCATTACGGCTCATTTCCCTTCCTACAGTCGACTACAAAACAGCAGGCAAAGGGGCGAGCTGCTCTCACACAGAAAACTCATTTCTCGACTCCGAAAAGAAACTTGATGAAGCAAAATCAAGTTTCTAATGTTTCTGACGTGTAGAAGGAAGCAAGGCAATTTTACAGTGTTGTTGTTTTTTTGTGCGACTCCGCAAACTGCGGAATTTTTTCATCGCTGGAGAAATGAGGGGCGAGATAAAGGGAAACGCACACGCGAAACATGCATTCGTGTATACGTAAAAAGAAAAATCAAACATAAACAATCGAGCAAACACTACCTCGGACATGCCGAGTCACAGACAGAAGAACAGACAGACAGACAGACATATGGAAAGATAGAGTGAGGGAGAGGTGAGGACACAGACTGATTAAGTGAGAGAGAGAGAGAGAGAGAGAGAGAGAGAGAGAGAGAGAGAGAGAGAGAGAGAGAGAGAGAGAGAGAGGGAAAAACTGTCACATACGTAAAAATCAGCTGCACTGCTGTTTGAAGAACCAGTAGACTCAATGACATAAGATCTAGCTGAGAAGAAAAAGAAATAACCAGTCACACCCTTACACCTTCTTTGATTCCAAACGTACTGACGATGTCTCATGTCTCTCTTTTGGAGCATCAAGGAAGTGAAGATCAGAAGTGAGGGAAGTAGTACTTGGGCAATCTACTTCCTCTATGTCTACCGCCTATGCAAAGCTGTACCACGTATACTGTTGTAAGATCTACTTCTCTATGTCTACGGTCCAGGCAAAGCTGTATCATGTATACTGCTCATCTCTATCTGTACGCCCTGTCGTCATTTTGTACCCCCGGGATTGTATTCTTCACATTTTAGAATACTTATTGTGGGAAAATCACTTTAAAACTTTCAGTATTTCAAAAAATCATTTTGACTGACTGCTATGCAAAGCGTACGGATAGGATTAACGGGTAAATTTCCTCTTTGGAAAGTGGTGGAACAGAGTTCCCCACGTCATATGGATACGCTAGTAAAACACGACATACAGATAGGGTTACGATGTCCATCCTCTATGTCTATCGTCCATGCAAAGCTGTATCATGTATACTGCTTTAAGATCTACTTCCTCTATGTCTACCACACAAAGCTTTATCATGTATATCGTTGTAAGATCTACTTCCTTTATGTCTACCACACAAAGCTGTATCATGTATACTGCTTTAAGATCTACTTCTTCTATGCCTACCTCCCAGACTAAGCTGTATCGTGTATACAGCTTTAAGATCGTCTGACAAGATGCAAAAGGCTTCCAATAAGTTTATTTTTAGTTTTAGTAAGAGTTTTAAGGCACTTGCAACACAATAAGGTTATATAAGTGCCAAAGATTAGAGATGTTACTAGATAATAATATAGTAATATACACGTAAACAAAGGAGAGATAAGGACGATAGATGTTTGATAGGAAAGAAGTAGCAAACAACACTGGTAGTGGTACTTAATGAAACCTTATTGTGTTGCAAGTGCAGTAACACTCTTACTCACACCCCTGATCTTATGGTAGGTAAGATCTATACCTTGTTTTTTCGGATAATGGAAGAAAAATCTCGGAGGTCCCTTGTGCAAGTTGCGCACGTTGAAGATCCAAAATCGATAAGAGTAGGCTTCGGCCGCCACACGGGTAAAATTCAAAATTTCCTACCAACTGTGAATGCTTGATGTGTCACGCGCCCTCATATGACTTTATGCATTTGTGAGCGCCGTAAAACACTTACCAAAAAACCTCCCAACAACAACAACAACAACAACAACAACAACAATCAAAAACAACTAACAACCACAAGTGGGTGGTTTGCGGGTGCTCCAGTGTGGTTTGCTTCTTCTTTCCTATCAAATGTCTATCGTCCTTAACTCTCATCCTTCTTTTTTGTGTTTGTTTCTCTCATGGAACACCTTTAATCTTCTGCACTTATATGACCTTATTTTGTTGCAAGTGCCGTAAAACTGTTACTAAAACTGAAAGAAAACGACAACAACAATTAAAAATCCTTACTAAAACTAAAACCGAAACTAAAAGCAAGACGCTCGCTTGTAGTTGCAAACGGCTTCCCTGAGCACACCCTGTGTTGTGCACCAGTCTTGGTTACGTAGAGGCTTCGCTGTTGTGTGCACCTATGTGGTAACCTTCTCTGCTGACCGCACGAGGGACGGAGAGAGAGGGGAGAGAGAGAAGAGAAGAGAGAGAGAGAGAGAGAGAGAGAGAGAGAGAGAGAGAGAGAGAGAGAGA
>NW_004798057.1:30996-32418 GCF_000002075.1 Aplysia californica | reverse complement strand
AACCTTTTCTACTTTCTATCCTCTGTCCTTCCCAGTGTCATTCAAATACCTGTTCTTCATTCTATCTTCTGTCACTCCCAGTGTCATTCAAATACCTGTTCTTCATTCTTTCTTCTGTCACCCCCAGTGTCATTCGAATACCTGTTCTTCTTTCTATCTTCAGTCACTTCCAGTGTAATTCAAATACCTGTTCTTCTTTCTATCTTCTGTCACTTCTTGTGTAATCAATAAACACATGAGTTCTTCTTTCTATCTTCCAATGCAATCAATAAATACCTGAGTTTTTCTCTCTGTCTTCTGTCACTCCCAGTGTCATCAAATACCAGAAATACCAATCACAAGGACAACATTATCTCATTGGCCAAAGGTCTGCCGTAGTGACTCATTCGCATTATCTACCTTACTGTCTGTTTGTCTGTCTGTCTCTCTGTCTGTCTTGCTGTTCGTCTATCTGTATGGCCTTGTAGCTGTCTGTTTGTCTGTCTGTCTGCCTGTCCCCTTATCTGTCTATCCCTTTGCTTGTCCGTACTTTTGTCTGTTTGCTTGCCGGCTTGTCTGCTTCTGTCTGTCTGTCTGTCTGTCTGTCTGTCTGTCTGTCTGTCTGTCTGTCTGTCTGTCTGGGTGGTTGGCAGATGGTCTGGTATAGTGTGCTCCTTCTTTTATATCAATCATCTACTGTCCTTATCTCCCCTCCTCCTTTTTGTGTTTGTTACTCTCTTGTAACACCTCTAATCTTCGGCACTTGTTGTGTTGCAAGTGCTTACTAAGACTAAAATAACTGTCTGTCTGTCTGTCTGTCTTTCTGTCTGTCTGTCCGTGCGTCTGTCTGTCTGTCTGTCTGTCTGTCTGTCTGTCTGTCTGTCTGTCTGTCTGTCTGTCTGTCTGCCAAGTTCCCCCCCCCCCAATCCCCTTGTGCTCAAAACACCACAAGAAATCTTCCGTCAGTACCAACAAGCTCTAGAGGTCATGATATGGGGGTGGGGGCTCTCGTGGTCTAGAGGTTACGGTGTTCGCCTCTTATTTAGTAGGTCCTTGGTTCGAAACCGGACAGCGACGGACTATTTTTTTCTGTAAAATTTTCTCCTCTCACCCCCTTTTTCTGCTCTCCCACCATGTTTTGACGTCTGCTTCCGTCACCACTTTCTGCTCCCAACCCCACCCCTACCCTCAACTTTACCCCCCCCACCCCTCTGGGCTCCTGACTCTTTCTGCAGCCTTTCTACTGCTACTCCTTGGCTTCTTCTCACTGCTGTCTTTCAGCCATACCCCTGATCTTCTGGTAGGTGAGATCTATACCCTGGCCTTCTCGGATAAGGCGAAAAATTTAGGAGGTACCGAATGCAAGTTGCGCATGTTAAAGATCCCTTGTTGGTCCGAAATCGATAAGAGTAGGCTTCGGCGAGAGAGAGAGAGAGAGAGAGA
>NW_004798057.1:25536-28493 GCF_000002075.1 Aplysia californica | reverse complement strand
GAGAGAGAGAGAGAGAATTCGCCGGGTCTGTGGGCATGTGCTGGGTGCGGGAGCCCTCGGTTATCAGAGCGACATGCGTGTTGAGCAGGCTGGTTTGTGCGTGCGCTCATCTCTCCCTCCCTTCCTCTCTCCCTCTCTCTGTCTCTCTCTCTCAATGTCTTTCTCTCTCTCTCTCTCTGTCGTTCTGTGCACTTCTCATTTCGTCTACATAAGTCGTCTGAGATCAGGACCAGCCTACACTGCCCACTGCTTTTTGAACTTTTCACGGACGCGGCAACTAGATTCTACATCTAGATCTAGATTAGAATCTAGATCTAGATCTAAGATCTAGATCTAAATCTAGATCTAGATTTTAGAGATCTGTCTATGTCGTCATTGGGCTATGGTGTGTTTTTATTAATCTATGCCTGGCTGCCGGTAGTTGACTTAATCTATCCGTCAAAAATGACCATCGCTGTCGCTGTGTGTGTGGAGTTGCTTGACCATCGTTGTGTGAGTTGCTTGACCATCGCTGTGTGAGTTGCTTGACCATCGCTGTGGGTGAGTTGCTAGACTTGACCATTGCCCCGAGATGACCGGAAAGGATTTCCCCGAGCGGCCGAAGGAGGAGGGGGAGGGGGGAGGAGGAGATGTGACGTCGTAGAGGACAACAGGTCGTCTCGCCGGTCCAGATGTACTCGCGTGGCGTGGACTGAGGATGCCAGATGATGACAGTGGTGATGATGATACTTCTTTTCCGAGTTCTGGTAGGTTGGACACTTCTCGAGACTTCTGGTCTAAGGAGACCTAGATTTTCTAGATCTAGATCTAGATCTAGATCTAATCTAGATCTATCTAGGCATACCCGCGTTTGGTGTTATCTTGATAAACGCAAGTACCTACCTAGACACGTACCTACGTACGTACCTTCTTACCTGGTTGGGTTTTTTGTGCCTGGTGGTTGGTTGGTTGGTTGGTTGGTTGGTTGGTTGGTTGGTTGGTTGGTTGGTTGGTAGGTTGCTAGATCTATTCATGTCAGTGTGGGGTGGTTAGAGGATGCTCTGGGCGATGATACGTCTTTTCCGAGTTCAGGTAGGTTGTTGGACACTTCTCGAGACTTCTGGAGGCGTCTGGTTGGTTTTCTCGTGCCCATTGGTTGGTTGGTTGGTTGGTTGGTTGGTTGGCTGGTTTGTTGGTTGATACTCTGGCTACATTGGGGTGGTTGGCGGGTGCTTTTGAGTGTGGTTTGGTCTTTCTTTCCTATCAAAAAAATTCTATCGTTCTTAATCTTTCCTACTCTTGGGTTTTTTGTCAGGCTTACTCTCTTGTCGTAAAACTCTCATTAATTAAAACGAAGACTTGATAAACATGTAGCCTGCTCAGCCTGTGACTGTCTGTGTGTTGTCAGTTACCCCTATACCTAGATCTAGATCTAGTTTGTCTTTCTCTTTATAGTTTGGTAACTGTTAGGTTATCCTTAACCTCTGCCTGTCCGCCTGCTTGCCTTTCTTCCTGTCTGTCTACCTGCCTATCTGCCTGTCTGTCTGTCTGCTTGTCTGTATGCATGTCATGATCACCGCTACCTCTAGTCTAGCATGTCTGTCACCCTATATCTGTTATGTAACCTAATGGTTAGGCTGTCAGTTGTTTCTCTCAGAAAACGTGAATTCCATCCCGGAGTGTGGAATGAAGAAAAAAAAACCTACAGCATTATTATTGGGTGTCTCCTGTCAGCTGGATTCAACGTTGTGTCCTTGGGAAAGACACTTTACTACGATAATTTCTCATTTGGCACTCGGTCCTTTTGGAGATGGACGTTGAACTCGGTGGTCCCGCCTCCTGTATAACCTAATAGTGTTGATAGGGGCGTTAAACTTTCACAATTTTCTTTTTTCAGCGGGATATGGTTGAGTAGGCTTATCCCACCCATCGTGGGCTGGCCCACAAAACGGACAGTTTGGTGTAAATTGTTTCAGTTGCCATGAGGTGGAAAACTTCAAATTACAGAAATTGCATTTTTACAAAAATGTTGAGATCTATATTATTTGTTGTGGTCACGGCTATACCAAGACTTAAGCCTGTCTCCATGTCGTGGCTCTCGCAGGCTATCCAAATTTTGAGAACTTTCGATTTTGACACCCTCGTGGAGCTCTTGATAGCAAAGATAGTTCTACACCTTTCAACATCACCAAACCGCATGCAGTTTAATTTGAAATTAATACTATGGTCAAGGCTTACACTTTCTTGGGGGGTTGCTTTTCACGATTCCTGATAGGAACAACACAACAAAATTTAGATCTATATCTTGATCTAGAACTAGATCTAGATCTGGATGAGCTTTTTTGTATCTGGTGAAAAAAAAAAGTGTTACTAGATTTAAAATCTACATTATATTTAGATTTAGTACGCAATAAATGGACTTAAGTGGATTATTAATTGCGACACTGACGATTTTGTGAGGTCAGGTCTCGCGCTGTGGTGTAAAAAGCGTGTTACTACTGTAGTAGTGGGTGATTGGCGGGTGCTCTGATGTGGTTTGCTTCTTCTTTCCTATCAAACATCTATCGTCCTTATCTCCCCTCTTTCTTTTTTATGTTTGTTACTCTCTTGTAACACGTCTGATCTTCTGACGCTCATATGACCTTATGCAGTTGCGAGCGCCGTAAAACCTCTACTAAAACTAAAAACTACTTTAGTACCCAAATGGACTTGCGTGGATTGCTCGCGACACTGACAGTGTATGTTCCGATCAGAACTCGTTGTCTCCAGGCAGGCAGACCAGTGAGTGACGTCAGTTGTCTCGCGCTCTGAGCCAGCATCTTGATGGGTGGTTGGAGGGTGTCACTGGTAGGTTCTCCCTTTTTTTACTTTCCCTCTCTGTTGTTTCTGTCTGTGTGGGTGGTTGGGGGGTGTCAATGGTAGGTCTTACTTCTTTTCTTTCCCTCTGTTACTCTGTTGTTTCTGTCTGTGTGGGTGGT
>NW_004798057.1:22272-24296 GCF_000002075.1 Aplysia californica | reverse complement strand
ACACACACACACACACACACACACACACACACACACACACACACACACACAAACACAAACACACTCTCTCTCTCTCTGTGTGTGTGTGTGTGTGTGTGTGTGTGTGTGTGTGTGTGTTTGTGTGTATTGTTTCTGTCTGTATATCTTACTTTTCCTAGCACTAAATGACCATTATTGAGTCTATGTGCTTCTCTTTAGTCTAACTAAACAATCAAACAAGCTAGCAGTCCAGTTAGATCGAATTCCGTTTGGGTATTTTTTTTTTTTACATCAAAGACGAAAATTATGTTGTTCCTATCAGAAATCATGAAATGCAAGAGACAGAGACAAAAAATGTATTTGTAGTATTGTTCCTATTATGAATCATGAAAAGCAAGAGGGAAAAAAAAAGAAGATTTTTGACTGTTGTTCCTATCAGGAATCTTGAAATGCAAGAGACAAAAAAGACCACTAGTTTTTGTAGCGTTGTTCCAATCAGGAATGTGAAAAGCAAGAGATGCAAAGAATAGTTTAAGTAGTGTTATTCCTATCAAGAATCGTCAAAAGTAAGAGACAAAAAACTTTATGTAGTGTTGTCCCTATGTTTATCAAAAATCATGAAGAGCAAGAGACGAAAACGAAGTTTATAGCGTTGTTCCTATCAGGAATCATAAAAAGCCACCGACGAAAAAAATATATCTAGTTTTTGTAGTGTGGTTGTTCCTATAAAGAATAGCGAAAAGCAAGAGAAAAAAAAAAAACTTTTGCAATTTTGTTCCTATCAGGAATTATGAAAAGCAAGAGACGAAAAAAAAGTATTTGTAGTGTTGTTCATATCAGGAATCATGAAAAGCAAGAAAAAATATTTTGCAGTGTTGTTCCTATCAGGAATCATGCATGAAAAGCAAGAGATGAGAAACAATAGATTTAGTTTTTGTAGTGCTGTTGTTCCTATCTGGAATCATGAAAAGCAAGAGAAAGAAATATTTTGTAGCGTTGTTCCTATCAGGAATCATGAAAAGCAAAAGATGAAAAGAATAATTTATTTAATGTTATTCCTATCAAGAATCATCAAAAGTAAGAGACAAAAAAAAAGTACCGTATTTGTAGTGTTGTTCCTATCAGGAATCAAAGAAAATAGTAAGCCTTGACCATAGCATTAAACTACATTTTGATGATGTTGAAAGTTAGATCTAATCTACATCTTTGAAAGAGCTCAGGAAAGGTGAAAAATTGAAAAGTAAAAAAAAACAACAACCAAAAAACAAAAACAAACAAAAACAACAAAAAAACCCAACAAAAAACAAAAAACAAACCCCCACAAAAAACACAAACCCCCCCCCACCCCTCCCCCAACAAAAAACAATTGGATGCAAGTGGGTTATTTATGACAGCAACGCTGTGTTGGCCTTGTCTCTTTTCTTTTCAATAGATCTAGGCTAGTTGTTTCTGTCTATCTTTTTTACTTTTCTTTTCCATAGTTGTTTCTGTCTGTCTTTTTTACTTTTCTTTTCCATTGTTGTTTCTGTCCATCTTTTATACTTTTTTTTTACCATAGTTGTTTCTGTCGGTCTTTTATACTTTTTTCCCCCATGTTGTTTCTGTCTGTCTTTTATACTTTTCTTTTCCATAGTTGTTTCTGTCTGTCTTTTATACTTTTTTCTTTTCCATTGTTGTTTCTGTCCATCTTTTATACTTTTTTTTTACCATAGTTGTTTCTGTCGGTCTTTTATACTTTTTTCCCCCATGTTGTTTCTGTCTGTCTTTTATACTTTTCTTTTCCATAGTTGTTTCTGTCTGTCTTTTATACTTTTTTCTTTTCCATTGTTGTTTCTGTCCATCTTTTATACTTTTCTTTTCCATTGTTGTTTCTGTCTGTCTTTTATACTTTTCTTTTCCATTGTTGTTTCTGTCTGTCTTTTATACTTTTTCCCCCCATGTTGTTTCTGTCTGTCTTTTATACTTTTTTCCCCCATGTTGTTTCTGTCTGTCTTTTTTTACTTTTCTCGTTTTATCGCTGGATGGCCTGTGGGTTTTTTTTTCTT
>NW_004798057.1:20259-21671 GCF_000002075.1 Aplysia californica | reverse complement strand
TGTGTGTGTGTGTGTGTGTGTACGTACGCTGTTTACGTTGTTGAAGGCTCACATTGACATGTCCGCTCGCTGTGTGCGGTTTACCTCGGCAGTTGTTGTGTGTGGTTGGCGGGTGCTCTGGTGAGGTTTGCTCCGGACACATTTTTCTTCTCTAAAATTGTCTCCTTTCACCTCCTTTCCTGCTCTACAGCAATGTTCTGTCGTCTGCTTTCGTTTCCACTTTCTACTCCCACCCCCTCACCTCCTTTGACCCCTCCTCTGGGGTTCACGACTCTTTCTGCAGCCTTTTTACTGCTTCTCCTTGGCCCCTTCTTGCTGCTGTCTTTCAGCCACACCCCTGATCTTCTGGTAGGGGAAAGATCTACACCTAGCTTTCTCGGACTAGAGCAAAAAATCTCGGAGGTCCCGTGTTCAAGTTGCCCAAGTTAAAGACCCCTTGGTGGTCTAAAATCGATAAGAGTAGGCTTCGACCGCTATCAGGGCAATATTTAAAATTTCCTACCAACTGAAAAAATATTTAATGTGTCCCACGCGCTCACATGACCTTAAATGCTGTAAAACACTTACAAAAAAACAGAAAAATTCTAGAACGTACGACTCAAGCCAAGGTAGGTGGTTGACGGGTGCTCTGGAGTGGTTTGCTTTTTCTTTCCTATCAAACATCTATCGTCCTTATCTCCCCTTCTTCTTTTTAAGTTTGTTACTCTCTTGTAACACCTCTAATCTTCTGGCGCTCATATGACCTTATGCAGTTGCGAGTGCCGTAAAAGAGAGAGAGAGAGAGAGAGAGAGAGAGAGACGTAATCATTAGACGTACAAGAGAACCGACTCACCGACGAGGAGTGGCGTGGGTGGCCTGGTTGTTATACCAGACAGGGTTTTGTAAACTCTCTGGTTATACCCAGTGCCCATTGGAGAATCCACTAACAAATCGCAGACTGATCAGACAGGACACCCGATTCGCGGCCTCAAAACAGCTTTGTTTGCTTTACGGGGTGCGGATAGGCAACAACAACAACAACAACAACAACAACAACAACAACAACAACAACAACAACGACGACAACGACAACAGCAACAACAGAACAAAAAGAAGAAAAAGGGGGAAAAAAAGAATTTACTTAATGAAAAACAGCCTCTCATAAAATCTAGACTTGAAACATAAATTTGTGCATTTCAACACTTTCCACATTTAAACATTAAGGAATTTTTTTTCTCCAAATTGCATAGCCTGTTTGTAACATTTATAGTAATTACTATGCAATTTTATTTCGCAAACGTCCATTGATAATATTGCTTTACGTATATTGGTAATGTGTTTACGATGGAATACTGCATCATGAAATTTTTAGATACCGGATAAAATGGTGGATAAAATACGCTGCATTTCACTTTTTTAAAATAATAATAAT
>NW_004798057.1:16695-18557 GCF_000002075.1 Aplysia californica | reverse complement strand
TGTCTGTCTGTCTGTCTGTCTGTCTGTCTGTCTGTCTGTCTGTCTGTCTGTCTGTCTGTCTGTCTGTCTGTCTGTCTGTCTGTCTGTCTGTCCCAGCACCCAAAGACCAGCCTTGTGTCGTTGTGCTTCTCTTTACTCGAACACCAACAAACAACTCTGAGGTCTAGACTTGAACCAGAGAAGGTTTGTGGGTGCTCTCGTGTGGTTTGTTTCTTCTTTCCTATCAAACATCTATCGTCCTTATCTCTCCTACTTCTTTTTTGTGTTTGTTACTCTCTTGTAACACCTCTAATCTTCTGGCGCTCATGTGACCTTATGCAGTTGCGAGGACCGTAAAATCTCTACTAAAACTAAAAGATCTGCACTATATGTACGTTCAAGTTGATGTTCTTAGCTTACTCCTTGTAGTGAATGAAGCCGCGATGATCCTGTCCAGTGGGTGGTTGGCGGGTGCTCTGGTGTGGTCTGCTCCTTCTTTCCTACCAAACGTCTACCGACCTTATGACTCCTCCTGCTTTTTCGTGTTTGTTACTCTTTTGTAACAATTCTAGTCTTCGGCACTTACATGACTTTATTCTTTTGAAAGATCCGTAAAACTCTTACTAAAACTGATTCTCTCCCTGTGTTGTTCCCAGTGGGGCCTCCGATTTTAACCTCCGTCTCCGATAGGACTGGGCCGAATGAGTTAAGAGCCATGAAAACAAATATTTTTATTTTAATGACTAAAGTTCAAGAACACCCTGTGTGGGGTTCGAACCTCTGCCACCGTCCTGTAGTCCTGCACGATACAGTGTGCCACGTCCGCTGACAGGGCGCCCCGTGTCGAACTCAAACATGCGGTACGAGAAATTATACTTCAAAGCAATGTGTGACAAATAATATGATGATTAATAAAAATATAAATAAATACATGTACATGTATTTCAAAGTAATGTGTGACAAATATGATGATAAAAAAAGAAATACTTCAAAATAGTGTGTGACAAATCTGATGAAATTTTTTTTCTTCAAAGTAATGTTTGACAAATATGAAGATTTAAAAAAAAAGAAATGCTTCCAAATAATGTGTGACAAATATGAAGATTAAAAAAAAAAAAGAAATGCTTCCAAATAATGTGTGACAAATATATTGGTAATAAAAAAAGAATTTGTTTTCAATCTAACGTGTGAAGTATATGATGGTAATATAAGGGAAGTTTAAAAAAAAATGTGTGACAAATATGATGATAATAAAAGAGATTTTTTTCAATATAATGTGTGACAAATATTATGATAATAGATAATTTTATCAATATAATGTGTGATAAATATGATGATAATAAAAGAGATTTTTTTTCCAACATAACGTGTGACAAATGATATTATGAAAATAGAGACATTTTTCAACATAATGTGTGACAAATATGATGATAATAAAAGAGAATTTGTTTCCCCCCAAAAATGAACAAATAATGATAACCATCAAAGAGAATCTTTTTTCTATGTAACGCGTGACAAATATGAAGGTAATGTAAGAGGTGTTTTTATGTGACAAATGTAATAATTAAAGATAAATTGTTTAAAAAAATTTAATTTGACAAATTTGATAATAATATGATAAAGGAGAAATTTTTCACAATAATATGTGACAAATATGATAATTATGTATGACAAATATGATAGATCTGGATCTAATACTCAAAGACAATTTTTTTTCATTATAATGTGTGACAGATTTGATGATAATCTGAGAAATGTTTCATTATAGCGTGTATGCGACAAATATGATTGTAATGCAAGAAAAGTTTTTCAAAATATGTGCGGCAAATATGATAATAATAATAAAAGAGATTGTTTTAAAATGTTATAAATTTTATTATAAT
>NW_004798057.1:15071-16489 GCF_000002075.1 Aplysia californica | reverse complement strand
TAATAATAAAATGAAGGAGATATTTTTGAAAATAAAGTGTGAGAAATATAATAATAATAAAAGAGAAATTGTTTTTCAAAATCAGCGACAACTATGATAAAAATTAAAGACATTTTTACTCAATAATGTGTGCTGACAAATGATAACAATCAAAGAGAAATTGTTTTTAAAATTGTGTGACAAATATAATGATAAAAGAGATTTTTTTTAAAAATGTGACAAATTTGATAATGATAATAATAATAGAGACATGTTTTAATATATTTTAAAAATGTGTGACAAATAGGATAATAATAATATGAAAAAGGGAATTTTTTTTTCATAATAAAGTGTGACAAATAATATTATGATAATATTAAAAGACAAATTATTTTAAAATGTGTGATAAATATGTTAATAGGGAAAATAAAGTTGTTTTACAAAATGTAGGAACTATAAGACAGTAATAAAAGAGAAATTGTTTTTTTAATGTGTGAAAATATGATAAAAATATGAAATATTTTTTATTACAATAATTTGTGACAAGTAGTATGATAATGAAATGATGTGATAAATATGATAGTAATGAATTTTAAAATATGTAACAAATATGATAATAATAAAAGATAAATTGTTTTTTAAAATGTGCGACAAATACGATAAAAATGTAATAGATCTAAAAGAGATTTGTTTATCACAATAATGTGTGACAAATTTGAAAAGAATAAAAGAGGTTTTTTTTCATAATAATGTGTGACAATATGAAATGAACATAAACATTTTCAAAAAAATGTTGTCCAAATATGTGACAAATATAATAATAATCAAAGAGAATTTTTTTCAATATAACGTGTGACAAATATGATTATAATACAAGATAAGTTTCTCAATATGATAATAATGGGAGAGAATTTTTTTTTTAAATGTCGTGACAAATATGATATTGATACAATAAGAGAGACAAACCGTGCAAGATTTATGTGGCACATACACACACACACACACACACGTACAAAGGCACATACTTACAAACACACTGTAAAAAATAACCAATAACCAAAAACAAAACAAAACAACTCGTGGGTGGTTCGAGGGTGCTCTTGTGTGGCTTGCTCCCTGTTTCTCATCAAACGTCTACACGTATCGTCCTTCGCCTTATCTCTCCTCCCTCTTCCTTTTTGTGCTTGTTTCTCTCTCCGAACACCTCCAATCTTCAGAACTTTGTATGACCTTATCGTGTTGAAAGTGCCATAAAACACTTACTAAACTGTCACACGAAAAAAACCCCACTCTAGTGAGTGATTGGCGGGTGCTCTGGTGTGGTTTGCTTCTTCCTTCCTATCAAACATCTATCATCCTTATCTCCCCTTCTTCTTTTTTATGTTTGTTACTCTCTTGTAACACCTCTAATCTTTTGGCGCTCATATGACCTTATGCAG
>NW_004798057.1:11694-13487 GCF_000002075.1 Aplysia californica | reverse complement strand
GGAGGGGGCTCTGGTGTTGTTTGCTCAAATTTCTACTAACAGCAGGCATTTGGTTTGCTCCTCAATTCCTATACAAAAAACTAAAAAAAACCCCACCCAACATCCATATTGCTTCTTATAATTTCCGATCAAACATCTAACGTTCATATTGTTTCTGATTTCCTACCAAACAGCCAATGTCCATATTGTTCCTTATTTCCTTTCAAACCTCTAACATTCATAATAATGCTCCTTCTTTCCTTCCAAACAGCTATAATCCATATCTTTCTTCCTTCTTTTTCATTTTATCTCATTCTCAAGTAACACCTCTATTATTCGGCACTTGTATATGACCTATTTGTGTTCCAAGTGCCGTAAAACTCGTACTAAAACTAAACTGAAGGTTTTTTCCTGGTACCTAAGCCCCATGTTTTCAGTGGGACCTGTTCGAACGGCTACCTGTATACGACAATCACCTGTAAAAGGCGGCTACATTCCGTCTCCAGCTTGTGTTTTTTAAACATTAAATTGACACTGTAAAAGACAACCACCTCTCAAATACGGCCAGTTTTTTTCTTCGACGACGGTTGGTCGTGTTAAATAATTTCAGCAGTAGTTAAGATGAGTAAATGGGGTGCCAAATTTGCGATTTTTCCATCCTTGTAAAAGCAAAAACTGTATGGACAGGCGGTTCTCTGATGTAGCGTCTTCAAAAAGGCGTGTACATTATTTTTTTTCAAACATTTTGTTTCGTTTCTCAAAAAGAGTGTTTTTTTAAATAACCTTTGCTGGCAGCATAGAATTGTGCTCCTAGATCGTGCCCTGCCATGGCCGCCGCTATTCCTTCTCTGTAAAAACTTCTCCAGGAAGCTTGCTCTCCTTGGGCCTCATCATTTCTCCAAAATTAAGGGTAAGACCCTAGTTTCTCTCTAAACGAGTGCACACGCTTCCCTCCCCACCCCCCTTTTCCCTTAATTTGGCTCAAACTGATTGTGGCGTCGGTGGCTCAGTGGTTAGGATACCGGACCCGTCATCGTGAGATTGTGAATAGGGAGGTTCAAGCCTCAGACCCGTCCGACGTTGTTGTGTCCTTGGGAAAGGTGCTTTGTACGAAATTACCATTTGGCACCGTATCGCCTCTTAAATGGTCGACGGTCGCTTTTAAGCTCAAGGGGCTGTCCCCGAAAAAATGCTGTTTTGAGAAAATCGAAGGTAAAGTTTTTGGACCTTTGTTCAGGTTCCATTAAAAGACAAGGAGAGTTTTCTCTATAACCAAACAAATATACACGCTAAAGAAACCAGACTTCTCCTATGGGTAGGGTAATGCCCACTTTTGGTGTAGGTCAAGATTTCTGGAAACCCTCCATAGCCCGCTTGTCCTTAAAAGCGACCAAATAACCTTACAGTATAAATAAATGCGTTAAACTTATACCGTTTCGCCATTTTTCAAATTGAGTCAAATGGTGCGATCAACTGGGAACCGGATGATTTCGTCAACGTGCACGATGTAAGATAGTTTAAAACAAAATGTCCATGACTTTGCATCCAAAGAAACGACACTCCGTAAAATAGAGTCGACTATATACGCGCAGTAATATGACACAGTCGTCTTTGTGAACTTCTTTTTATATTATATAAGTTTCAGATGGAGAGAGGCATCATGTTTTAGGTTCGGATAAATTTGGTAAACTTGTAAAAATGTTTGCGATAGTCCACTGGTATAATATAAAGAGTTTCATAGTCAGCTACTTGGAACCTTGTGGAACGTTCTGTTGGCAATGGGCAACGCATACAGTTATTCTTTTTACCCCCCC
>NW_004798057.1:9435-11404 GCF_000002075.1 Aplysia californica | reverse complement strand
TACTACTACTACTACTACTACTACTACTACTACTACTACTACTACCACCACTACTACTGCTACTACTACTACTACTATTACTACACACCCAGTCTTACTTTTCGTCGATTTGGGTGTAAAAACATTTGGGTTTCTCTTTGGGGGGTGGATGGGTTGGTTTATTTTAATGCCCTTCAGCGTTTTGGGGGGTTTGGGGCATTAGTAGGTTTTACTGTATTCTCTTTTTCCTGTTGTTTCTCTTTGATTGTCTTGCTTGCTCTCTATTGTGTTGGTGTGATTCACTTTAATACCCTCAATATAAACAAAGAAAGAAAGACAGAAAGAAAGAAAGAAACAAATAAATAAATTAATTAATGAATAAACAAATAAATGAATAAATAAATGAATAAATAAATAAATAAATAAATACATTAAATGAAGTGATTGATAATGATTTAAATAATTAAATAAATAAATAAATAAATAAGTAAATACATAAGAACTTATACTAATAAGTAAAATTAACTAACTAACTAACTACCTAATAAATAAATAAATAAATAAATAAATAAATAAATAAATAAAGACTAATTGATAGATTGATATATTGATTGATTAAAATTTAAAAACCCGCAAAATATAATGAATAAAATAAGCGAACAACTGTGTGAATTCAAAGTGATTGTTTATTCTGGTGTGTCACCTCTGCTTTGATTTCTTTCTCTTTTTTTTTCCTTTAGTTTTCTTTCTTTCTTTTTTTTCTTCTCTCTTTTCACGGTTCTTAAGGTGTCTGCCTTTGAGACGAGTTATTTGCGCGTGTTGTTGGAGGTATTTTTATTTTTATTTTCTTAATTTAAAAAAAAGTGTTTTACGGCGCTCACAGCTGCATAAGGTCATATGAACGCACGGGACACACCAAACATTTTCAGGAGGTAGGAAATTTTGAATTTTGCTCGGGTGGCGGCTGAAGCCTACACTTATCGATTTTGGACCACCAAGGGATATCTTTTGCTTTCGCAACTTATACACCTCTTTTGGAGGTCGCGCCCGTAAATAATTTAATCGTGTTGACACGGGCGTCAAACCCATACACATTCATAGAAGCTGGCATGTGGGTGGTTGGAGGGTGCCTCTAGATCTAGTAGGTCCTACACTTCTTTACTTTCCTTTTTGTTGTTTCTGTTTGTCTATCAGCTTAACCTTTACCCAGCACTAAATTTTGACCATTATTGTGTCGATGTGGTTCTCTTCACTCAAGAAAACTACGAAGCACTGGTTTAGAGCTATTCTGTGGTTGGTTGGAGGGCGCCACTGGTAGTAGGTCTTACTTCTTTACTTTCCTTGTGTTGTTTCTGTCTGTCTGACTTTTCCGTGGGTGGTTGGAGGGCGCCACTGGTAGGTCCTACTTCTTTACTTTCCCCTCTGTTGTTTTTGTCTGTTTGTCTTACTTTTTCCCAGCACTAAATGACCGTTATTGAGTTGATGTGCTTCTCTTTACTCAAACAAAACAAACCTTCTGACTTTTCCTCAGCCCTAAATTATAACAGTTACTGTGTCGATGTGCTTGCTTCTTAAATAAAAAAACAACAAAAAACAACAACAACAAATAAAACCCCAAACAAATAAACTCCAAACAAACCAACCAACGAGGGGAGTGTGCGGGTGCTCTGTCGTGGTTTCCTCCTTCTTTCCTATCCATCCAAACATCTATCGTCCTTATCTCCTCTTCTTCTTTTTGATGTTTGTTACTCTCTTGTAACACCTCTAATCTTCTGGCGCTCATATGACCTGATGCAGTTGCGAGCACAAAAAAACTTTACTAAAACAAAAACTAAACCAACCAACCTACCAACCAACCAACCAACCTACCAACCTACCAACCAACCAACCAACCAACCAACCAACCAACCAACCTACCAACCTACCAACCAACCAACCAACCAACCAACCAACCAACCAACCTACCAACCTACCAACCAACCAACCAACC
>NW_004798057.1:7335-9335 GCF_000002075.1 Aplysia californica | reverse complement strand
GACCGACCGACCGACCGACCGACCAACCAATCAACCAACCAACAAACAAACCAACCAACCAACAAACAAACAAACAAGCGGGCAGTAACCCCACAGCCGTGCCACGTGTGAGATTTCCCGCCTTTATCTGTGACCAGGCCACGTGTCCCGCGATTTCTCCTGTTCTGTCATCATCCCCACGTGACCTGGTAGGGCCAAGGCCTGGGGTCAAGAAAGCTGGCGGGCGGTCGGCGGGTGCTCAGGTGGGTGTGGTCTGTTCCTCTTTCTTTCCTATCAAACATCTATCGGCCTGATTTCTCCTCCTCATTTTGTGTGTTTGTTACTCTCTTGTAACATCTCTAATCTTCGGCACTTCGCTACCATAAAATTACTAAGATCTATCTGACATTTTTGGCCCGTTTCGAGTTACTTACAAAACCACGAGGTCAGAACCCACCTCTCTTTTCCTCCCCGCCGCCCTCCGCCCCCTTCTACTCTGTCCAAATTCTACGTTTATTCGGAGTGGGTATCAAGATATTCGAAGAATTGCTTTCGGAAAAGCTTGACATGTTGTGAAACTAAACATTGTTTGAGGTCACATTTCTCAAAACTCTGGAGAGCGCAAATAGAACTTTGTAACTCTAAAGAACCGGTACCCCCCGCGGCGGTGCCACGGACTGTAGTGTCTTTAGATCATTCCCAAAAGGGGGACATTTCTCGTTCTAATGCATAGTAAAATTGTAAATGGGTTGATTCAACAATGTCATGCTTATAACTGTGCCTGAACTACAGCAGAGAACTGCTGCTTTTTCTTTCCTAATCCTTACTATCGTCATTTTCCTCTACTTCTTTTGTATGTTTGTCACACTGTTGTGGCTGTTGTACTGTGTACAGGTGCCGTAAAACTCTTAACGAATGGAAGCAAAACTGAAAGAAAGGCGCGACATTTTGTGGATTAGTCGTTGAGAGGTTACTGTATACACAATGCTAAAAATGAAACACGCACATAGAGGGTTTTACGGAGCGGGTGTTTCAGCACGTGAGACATGTATTTACTAATGTCCTGTCGTGTTGTGTGTATGCGTGAGTGAACCTAAGCTTTGTAACGTCTAGTCTACTGCCATTGCTAACGGCCAAGACAAATTTCTCCCTGCGAGATGAATAAAGATTGTCATTATTTTTGGACTTTGATCAATAATCACTCAGTGTAGATCTATATCTTTGTACGTACATGAGTACATATTTGTACTTGCACGTGTGTATTCGAATAATATTATTGGTGGGTGGTTGGCGGGTGCTCTGGTGTGGTTTGCTCCTTCTTTCCTATCAAACATCTGTCGTCTTTATCTCCCCTCCTCCTTTTTTGTGTTTGTTACTCACTTGTAACACCTCTAATCTTCGGCACTTATATGACCTTATTGTGTTGCAAGTGCCGTAAAACACTTACTAGAACTAAAGTAAGAATAATATTATATCTGTTTCCATAATATTACGATACTCACAGTAGGTATGTGGGTGGTTGGCGGGTGCTCGGGTGCGATTTGCTTATTCTTTTCGACCAAGCGTATTCTTCTATTGTCCTGATCATTCCTCCTCCTTTTTTATGTTTGTTACTCTCTTGTGACACTTCTAATCTTCGGCACTTATATGACCTTATTGCGTTGCAAGTGCCTAAAACTCTTACTAAAACAAAACTCTAATCTTCGGCACTGGTATGACCTTTTTGTTTTGCAAGTGCCGTAAAACTCTTACAAAAACTTTTTTTTTAAAAATCACCTGTACAAACGGACACTTCCTACATACTCACTTGTGGGCTTTTTTAAAAACATAATATAATGGCATCGTGTAAGACGCCCGTGTGTCTTTTGTACTCGAAAACAGGTGGTGGGCGTCTTACTTAATTTCGACTAATATTAATGTACATATTAATGTGTGTGGAGATAGGAGAGGTAATATGCGCGTGCGGACCGTGTCTGTGTTCTTGTAAGTAAGTGTGTGTGTGTGTGTGTGTGTGTGTGTGT
>NW_004798057.1:3688-5106 GCF_000002075.1 Aplysia californica | reverse complement strand
AGGCGGGTGCTCTGGTGTGGTTTGCTTCTTTCCTATCAAACTTCTATCGTCCT
This sequence comes from Aplysia californica, assembly GCF_000002075.1. NCBI lineage: Eukaryota > Metazoa > Mollusca > Gastropoda > Aplysiida > Aplysiidae > Aplysia > Aplysia californica. Next base: position 5,053 of record NW_004798057.1, on the reverse strand, counting down.
GTTCTCTCCTCCTTTTTTTTGTATGTTACTCTCTTGTAACACACCAATTCTTCGGCATTTGTATGACCTTATTGTGTTGCAAGTGCCGAAAAACTCTTACGAAAACTAAAACTTTTAGATCTATAAAAAAAACCCCGAAAACATCACGCTGTGTACCGATCTGTTCATGGCCGTCCCACAGCAAACAAACAAACAGCAACAACTAACAAACAAACAAACAAATTACTGCACGCGTGTCAGGTGACCCTCGATGACCTTGCCATCTGTCTCGGTACAAATAAACAACACACTCAATTGTTTTTGTTTTTGTTTTGTTTCTTTTTTTTTGGTTTTGTTTGTTAAGGTGTTGTTGTTGTTTTGTTTTGTTTGTTGTGGGGTTGTTGTTTTTTGTTTTGTTTGATGTGGGGTTGTTGTTTTTGTTTTGTTTTGTTTGTTATGGGGTTCTTGTTTTTTTAATTTTGTTTGTTATGGGGTTGTTGTTGTTTTTGTTGTGGGGTTGTTGGTTTTTTTTGGTTTTTTTTTATCTGTTCTGTAAAGTGAGAAGACATGGAATAACATCAAGAGGCTAGCCCAGGATGGAGAAAAGTGGAACGTGTCTTCCGTGGCCTATTATGCCCCCCTGGTGCAGGGCACAGAAGACTAATACTATAGGTGTTCTGTGGTGCAGGGTGAGAAAGGCATCGATGATGAATGATGACTGTCTGTTGTACTTTTTCTAGCATATTCTCATGTAGCTGGTTGGAGGATACGTGTCAGTGGTAGGTGTTTCTTCGTGTGCCTTTATACATCATTTCTTTTTGATGGCGGGTGGTTGGAGGGCGCCACTGGTAGGTCCTACTTTTCTTTACTTTCCCTCTTGGTTTTTCTGTCTGTCAGTTTTACTTTTCCCCAGCACTAAAAGACCATTTTTGTGTCGAAGTGCTTCTCCTTACTATGACAAAAAAAAATCTCTCTGATGAAACAACCCCCTTCCCCAACAACAACAAAAAATAAGAAAGAAAGAAAGAAATAATTAAATATAAAATAGAATACATTTTAAAACATTTAAATAATTATATACCTAACCACACTACACGCTCACCTGACCCTGAGAAGTGCATACATAATATATTATATAAATAGCCAGCCCTCTCTTTAAAGAAATATAAAATAGAACAACTTTTTAAACAAATATTATAACTAAAAAAGTAAATAAAAAAAGAAATACATGTATACCTAACCACAGAACACGCTCGCCTGACCACGGGATGTGCATACATAATATACGCGTATTATATAAATAGCCAATCCTCTCTTTGTCCTCCTAAACAGCTAAACTGGACCTTTGCCCGCGGATCAGATAATGATATGCACACAATTTCCCCC
>NW_004798057.1:0-1498 GCF_000002075.1 Aplysia californica | reverse complement strand
ACACACAAACAAAAACAAAACAACAGCAAACAAACACAGACCACCACCACCAACAAAAAAACAACAACAACAGCAACAAAATACAACAACAACAACAACAAAATCATCAACAGCAACAACACCACCACCATCACCAATTTTAGACTTAAGTTAAAATCGTTTTATTTATTTTAGAATGACGTTACAGTGAATCTTATGTTGTGTGCGCGCGTTCTGTTTCAGAATGGGTGATTGGCGGTGCTCTGGTATAATTAGCTCCTTCTTTCTGAACTTTTTTCATTTTCTCTCCTGTTTTTTTTTGTGTTTGTTACTCTCTTGTAACTCTGCTAATCTTCGACAGTTGTATGACCTAATGTGTTGCAAGCGACTTAAAACTTTCACTTGAGCAAAAACGTTCCAGATAAGGACACCAGAATTGAAAAATACGTACGTATGCACACAAAAATAATCCCTCTTTTTTTCTATGTGTCTCGAAGTGCGTCACAAAGCCGCTACCTTTAATATTACGTGTTCAAAGTTCTATATGTGACATTATTGGCGTTTTTGGAGTTACTTATACCATGAGGCCAGAAAACGATTAATATTCAATGTGGCCAATCTCAAACGTAAGAGTGGGTGGTTGGCGGGTGCTCTGGTGTGGTTTGCTTTTTCTTTCCTATAAAACATCTATCGTCCTTATCTCCCCTTCTTCCCTTTTTTATGTTTGTTACTCTCTTGTAACACCTCTAATCTTCTGGCGCTCATATGCCTGTATGCAGTTGCGAGCGCCGTAAAACATCTCCTAAACTTAACTAAAAACGTAAGATTATTTGGAGTCGCTATCAAGATATTCAAAGAACTGCATTTGACAAACTTGACATGTTGTGAAACTCAATTTTTTTTTTTCGTCAACAAATGTCTCAAAACTAGGTATTGAGCAGATAAAAAGAACGTTGTTTTTCTAGGGTAGCGATCCTTCGTGGAATTACGAAGTTGCCTATCTTCAATGAGTTTTAAAAATTATGAATTTTTAAAATACGTAATCATAGATGAGCGTCATACAAAAGACCTGTTGATCTATCATCTAACTTCATCCTTACCCTAAAACTACAACGTTTTTATCTACTTAGTACCTAGTTTTGAGAAATTTCACGTAAAAATTTTGAGTTCCACAACCTGATGTCAAGCTTTTGCGATTGCAATTCTTTGAATTTCTCGAGAACGGCTCCGAATAGTCTTACAATTTTGATAGAACAGATACAACATTTATTTGGTTTCTGACATCATGGTCTTAGTAACTCAAAACAGCCGAAAAAAAGTCAGATAGAACTTTGTAATTCTAAGGTAGATATCTATCTAGAATTCTCCCCCACAACATTTGAGGAAGACGAAGTCGGAGGCAAAGTTTAAAATATAAAAAAAATCTTTGGAAATGGCACCTTCATTTCATGATAGTCCTTATTTCATTCGTAATCATATGTTCTTTATGTTACGAGCGTATTCTCCTTCTCCTTCTCCT
>NW_004798056.1:366158-368847 GCF_000002075.1 Aplysia californica | reverse complement strand
GATTATATTTGAACGTCCCCTATGTCTCTGTCTCTTGTCTCTGTCTATGTTTATTTCTATGGATATGTCTCTAACCATGTTTCTAACTCTGTCTCCTTTTCCGTTTGCTTGTCTCTCTTTACTCTCTCATTTTCTGTATCGCTCTCTTTTCTCTTTCTTTCACTATTTCTCTCTCTATCTCTCTGTGTTTCTCTGTCTCTCTGGCTCCCTCTTTCTCTCTCTCACCCCACCTCTCTCTCTCTCTCTCTCTCTCTCTCTCTCTCTCTCTCTCTCTCTCTCCCTCTCTCTCTCTCTCTCTCTCTCTCTCTCTCTCTCTGTGTGTGTGTGTGTGTGTGTGTGTGTGTGTGTGTGTGTGTGTGTGTGTGTGTGTGTGTGTGTGTGTTTGTGCATAAGTGTGTGTGTGTGTGTGTATTTCCATATTTGTTTTTCTATTTTTTACATTGTTTTCCTTTGTATCCATCGAGGAAGGAGGCAAAGGAGGTGAGGGGATGGGGGCAGAAACTGGAGACGAAAGCTGACGACTGAGCATTGTCAGGGAGCATGAAAGGAGGTGAAAGGAGACCATTTTTAGCTGAACATTTTCCGTCTCTATCGGGATTCAAACCCGAGACTTATTGAATGAGAGGCGAACAATTAACTTCTACACCGCGAGAGCCCACTACATCTTAGTTAATTTTTTCGACGACCGCAGGGGTGGTTTTGGATCTCATAACTGACACTGGCATTTTACATTCCTGCCCGCCCTCCAATAATTTAATTAGAACTATTACTTTTAGATGTTTTTGCTATTCAAAGGAGGGCAGGAAAGAGAGAGGGGAGAGAGAGAGGGGGGGACGGGAGGGAGGGACAGACAGACAGACAGACAAAGTGCTAAAAAACAACAACCAAAGCTTGTAGCGGCTTACATCAAAGCGTGTCAACTCATCAACACCTATTTGTGGAACCAGGCTGGCTGTTCAGTGACTGACCAGGCCTTGCAATTTTTAAAAGAGGATTATTTCTTTGTAAAGTTATTTTGGGAAGTTCTTGAAAAAATATTTAATCGGCTTTGGAATCTGTGGACAAAACTCTATTGTCTCGTTTTGAGAATTGGTTGAGCAGTGCGTGGGGTGAGAACCGGGGGCCCTCGTCGGTCTTTGCTATTGTTGTTAAAAACAACAACAACAGTAACTGGAGAGACCTCCTTGCCAGAGGGCAAGTTTTCAAACAGATGTAATTATTTGTTGATTAGTTTGACATACACAGTAGAGAACTATGATATTATTTTGTGATGTGTAAGAGAGTGATTAAAATGTTCCTCAGTAAAACCTTTCAACGCAGTAAAGGTCATAGGGTGCACAGAAAACGAACTTTAAGTATAGTTAGGAGTTTAGCGGCACTTGCAACATTATAAAGTAAACCAAACATTGAACCTCCAGACCACGAGAGCAACCGATGGTGGTAGTTGTGCTACCGAGAGACAGAGAAAGAGTGAGACAAACAAACAAACAAACACACACACACACACACACACAGCGAAAGAGAGAGAGACAAAGACAGACAGACAGACAGACAGACAGACAGACAGACAGACAGACAGACAGACAGACAGACAGACAGACAGACAGACAGACAGACAGAGAAAGGGGGAGGGAGAGAGAGAGAGAGAGAGAGAGAGAGAGAGAGAGAGAGAGAGAGAGAGAGAGAGAGAGAGAGAGAGAGAGAGAGAGAGAAAGCAAAGGAAAGTAGGCAGGAGAGACGGAGAGTTCACACGTAATAATAAATGGAATACTTGAATGAAGGCTCCAGGTTTCATAAATCTTTGTAAAGTATTTTCCCAAAGCCATTACCTCAGTCATTTCCCTTCATCTCTTGCCCTTGCTCCACGAGTCTCATTAACCGATCGTTTGGCTTAAAAGTTGTTGTTTGTTGTTGTTGTTTTTAATAACACAACATCACCTCACAAGTAAAATGTTTAAGACTTAAAAGAAACAAAACACAGTTGATTTTGAAGTTTGAACGCTCAGTCACAATACTAGAGGAGTCCTCTTTTATGATGTAGGTAACAGCAATCCGAAATAACTGCTTGAGTAAGGGAAACAATTACCTTAAAAAGTCTTGTTAAATACAGTAAACAGAAAACCAGAAAAACCGCTTTAATAAGTGAAAGACAAATTTAGCAAAACTTTTAAATGTCGCAATATTAGGAAATGTTTCAAACCTTAATAAGCCCTTAGAAAGCACATTTTTCAAAATGAACCAAGTGACAAATAGAATATATTCTAAGCAAAACCATAATATAACACAATTGTTAGTCAACCGACTATGTAAACGAATCGAGATCCTTGATAAATATAAAAGACGTGTAAGGTGGTCTCTTGTCACTTCTATTCACTAAGGCGGCATTCTTTTAGTTAGTTAAATTGTTTGATAATTTAAAAATACCCATGGACAAAAAATCAATCAATGTATAAAATAATCATTTAATCTTTGATCTTAATCGGTGATGATTATAACCAGACGATCATATCAATATTGAAAGATCATCAAATTGGTATCGATTAGTTATTAAAATTAAGGAGGTGTCGAGGTTTAAGAAATTAAGACCGGATGAAGGGAAATCGAATAATGACCGATTAGGTATTGATTATGATCAAACTAAGAAGGTATCAAATAACCATAGCTGGACTAGGCAAGTGTGGTATCGAAG
>NW_004798056.1:354517-361058 GCF_000002075.1 Aplysia californica | reverse complement strand
ACACACACACACACACACACACACACACACACACACACACACACACACACACAGCGAAAGAGAGAGAGAGAGAGACAAAGACAGACAGACAGACAGACAGACAGACAGACAGACAGACAGACAGACAGACAGACAGACAGACAGACAGACAGACAGACAGACAGACAGACAGACAGACAGACAGACAGAGAAAGGGAGAGAGAGAGAGGGAGAGAGAGAGAGAGAGAGAGAGAGAGAGAGAGAGAGAGAGAGAAAGCAGAGGAAAGTAGGCAGGAGAGACGGAGAGTTCACACGTAATAATAAATGGAATACTTGAATAAAGGCTCCAGGTTCCATAAATCTTTGTAAAGTATTCTCCCAAAGCCATTTCCTCAGTCATTTCCCTTCATCTCTTGCCCTTGCTCCACGAGTCTCATTAACCGATCGTTTGGCTTAAAAGTTGTTGTTTTTTTGTTGTTTTTAATAACACAACATCACCTCACAAGTAAAATGTTTAAGACTTAAAAGAAACAAAACACAGTTGATTTTGAAGTTTGAACGCTCAGTCACAATACTAGAGGAGTCCTCTTTTATGATGTAGGTAACAGCAATCCGAAATAACTGCTTGAGAAAGGGAAACAATTACCTTAAAAAGTCTTGTTAAATAACAGTAAACAGAAAACCAGAAAAACCGCTTTAATAATTGAAAGACAAATTTAGCAAAACTTTTAAATGTCGCAATATTAGGAAATGTTTCAAACCTTAATAAGCGCTTAGAAAGCACATTTTTCAAAATGAACCAAGTGACAAATAGAAAATATTCTAAGCAAAACCATAATATAACACAATTGTTAGTACACCGACTATGTAAACGAATCGAGATACTTGATAAATATAAAAGACGTGTAAGGTGGTCTCTTGTCACTTCTATTCACTAAGGCGGCATTCTTTTAGTTAGTTAAATTGTGTGATAATTTAAAAATACCCATGGACAAAAAATCAATCAATGTATAAAATAATCATTTAATCTTTGATCTTAATCAGTGATGATTATAACCAGACGATCATATCAATATTGAAAGATCATCAAATTGGTATCGATTAGTTATTAAAATTAAGGAGGTGTCGAGGTTTAAGAAATAAAGACCGGATGAAGGGAAATCGAATAATGACCGATTAGGTATTGATTATGATCAAACTAAGAAGGTATCAAATAACCATAGCTGGACTAGGCAAGTGTGGTATCGAAGAATGACTAGACAAACCACACCGATTAATGGCCGGAAATGAGGTATATAATAATGGGCTACAATAAATTATAAAGGGTATCGACAATGACAGGTAGGAATGTATCAAATAATAATCTGGCAAGGTGTTGAATGATCGTGAGGTATGTACTAGAGACAGGTAGTTATCGAATAATGACATGAAAGAAGGTATCGATTATAGACCTTGCAGACTCGCATCAAATAAAAACGCGCAAGTGAGTAACGAGTAATTACTACTGGGCAGGTATCGAATATACCGAGAAGACGTCGATTTATTATAGATATCGGACAGCCAAGTAGGTATCGAATAAGGACAACAGTGATGTATTCGTATCGAAAAACGAAAGGGCAGGAGCGTATCGAATAATGAACAGGCGTAGGAGGTAAACCCGGGTTAGGTTTTTAGGGTTAGGGTTTTAGGGTTAGGGTTTTAGGGTTAGGGTTTTAGGGTTAGGGGGTGGTTAAAGAAGAGCTCCTGACAATGAAAAGTGACTTTAAATTCAAACCATTTTTCAAGAAGTGTCTCTCTCTCTCTCTCTCTCTCTCTCTCTCTCTCTCTCTCTCTCTCTCTCTCTCTCTCTCTCTCTCTCTCTCTCTCTCTCTCTCTCTCTCTCTTTCTGTCTTTCTGTCTTTCTGTCTTTCTGTCTCTCTGTCTCTTTCGCAGTATGTGTGGGTGGGTGTGTATGTTTGTTTGTTTGTCTCACTCTTTCTCTGTCTCTCGGTAGCACAACTACCACCATCGGTTTCTCTCGTGGTCTGGAGGTTCAACGTTGGCCTCTCATTCAATAGGTCCCGCCTTCGAAACCTGGAGGCGACGGAAATTTTTCATCTCTTAATCTGTCTCCTTTCACCTGCTTTCCACATCTAACCATGCTCTGTCGTCTGCCTTCGTCTCCTCTTCCAGCCCCCACCCCGACCCCTTCCCCCTCCTCTGGGCCCCTAATTGTTTCAGCAGCCTTTGTACTGCTACCCACTGGCCCCTTCTTACTGCTGTCTTTCAGCCACACCCCTGATCTTAGGGTAGGTAAGATCTAACAGCTTATTACATTATGCAGTTGCGAGCGCACTTGCCAAAAAAAGCAACAAAAAAAAGAAAAAAGCAGAAAAAAGCGCAGAAAAAAGCAACAGACAAGAAACAAACATCTCCGCCCCATGAGTCAGATTAACCTATCGTTAGGCCAACACATGTTTTCACAATACCGTATCACCTCTCAGTTGAAAAGTGGGATGACTAACGGGACCAAGCACAGTTGATTTTGAAGGTAGAATGAACTTAAATTACAGAAAGAAAGACAGAAAGAATGAAAAGATAGAAAGAATGAAAAGAATGAAAAAAGACCGAAAGAAAGAAAGAACAAAAGAAAGAAAGAAAGAAAGAAAGAAAGAAAGAAAGAAAGAAAGAAAGAAAGCAAGGAACAGAATCAAGCCATGAAAAGCAATGTATTTTACGATGACAAATAAAAAGAGATGTTACATGTTGTTATAAACATCGAGATTTATGTAACACAGTCATTCGTTTCTTCTCATGGTCTGATCAGAGAAACTGAGACAGTCTTGTTCCAGCTAGATGTGATAAAGGGATTAACAGCACCGTGTGAACGGACTTATCATTTGTGAACCCCAAAGACAAGTGAATGGCTCCTTGGCTACTATTGTCTGTCGTCAGCGGTGATAAGCAGCACATAATTTTGGTGGGAGATTAAAAAAAAAAAACGATTTTAACTGATGCTTTTGTTAACATGGTAACACCTTTTTTTTATGGAAATCAAGTTTTAAAGAAAAGACAGTGGAGGAGAGAGTAGGAGAGGGGAGGGGAGGGGGGCTTAATCCCTTCAGCTGGTGACCACAGGGCAGACCTTGCGGTAGATCTTTGTGGCGGGGTAGATCTAGATCTTTAACTAAATCGGGACCTTATTTTCTGTATCAAATAAATTATCACATTGACCAGCGAAAAATATAACTCTACTTTCTCTGTCTTGAATTAATCACCACACTGACCGGTAAAAAAAGATCTGTTCTCTATATTCAATTAATCATCACACTGACCGGTAAAAACAGATCTGTTCTCTATATTCAATTAATCATCACACTGACCGGTAAAAACAGATCTGTTCTCTATATTCAATTAATCACCACACTGACCGGTAAAAAAAGATCTGTTCTCTATATTCAATTAATCATCACACTGACCGGTAAAAACAGATCTGTTCTCTATATTCAATTAATCATCACATTTTAAATAATCTTCTGATCAGGAGGTCTTTTGCCATTCTTTAACAAAAATAAACAAAGACGGCAGAGGACTCCTGTTCACACCTTCACACACTTCTTAAGAGATCTTAAAACAAATGTATGTATGTATGTATGTATGTATGTATGTGTGTGTGTATGTATGTGTGTGTGTATGTATGTGTGTGTGTATGTATGTATCTCATTCAATGTGCAGATTCGCCCTAACAAGCTGATTTGAAATCCTACTCTTGTGAATGCTGATTGTATCAAAGGGGCTGTAACCATTTAGGCCCACTCATAAAGGACACGCATTCTGAACAAAAACAAAACAAAAAAAACAATATAAGACGCACTTTTTTTAGGGTAACTTAAGAGATGCATAACTTACTCGGTTAAGCAGATTTTTAAATTCAGTTTTATTTTTCAGAACCTTTAAAAAAATTATCAAAAACGTGTGCTACAGTATGCATATTACGAAATTGAAAAATTAAGGTTTACTAAGATTGTCTATGATCGTTTGAAATGTGCTGCAACATCGCCTTTTATTTGCTGATCTGATATAATGTGTGTGATAATGTCCTGTAAGAGTTCAACATACATTTTGTCAAGTTACACAATATTATTCACCGTGGCGAGATTGCGGGTTCGGGAGTTCCAGCCTCAGCTTAGTCCGACGTTGTGTCCTTGGGAAAGGCACTTTATACGAATTTCCTATTTGGCTCGGTCCTTTCGGAGATGGGCGTTAAACTCGGAGGTCCCACCTCTTAAATAACCTAATAGTGTTGATAGGGGCGTTAAACCTATACCATTTCACCATTTTCAGTATTATTCATCTATTCCTGCGTCTGAAACTACGCGAGTCGCATTTTAAAAAAATATCTGTACACATATTTTGTCATGGATGAAAATAAAGAGCTTTTATTTGACCAACCAATAACTGCATTCTTCCGTGTTGTTTATACCTATATTTTTCCTTTCAACTCCTGAGTTATTGTTTTATTATTTAATTTTGTTAAACTCTAACTAGAACATGTTTTCTGTGCACCCTATGGCCTTTACTGCTTTGAAAGGTTTTTACTGAGATATACACAACCCAAATCCTAGGGAACATTTTAATCACTCTCTTACACAGCATAAAATAATATCATAGTCCTCTACTCCGTATGTCAAACCAATCAACCATTACATCTGTTTGAAAACGTTAAGAGGTCTCTCGAGTTGTTGTTTTTCTTTTTTAACAACAATAACAAAGACCAACGAGGGCCCCCCAGTTCTCACCTCCCGCACCCCTCAACCAATTCTGAAAACGAGACAATAGAGTCTTATTCATAGATTTAAAATCCGATTAAATATTTTTTCAAGGACTTCCCAAAATAACTTTACAAAGAAATAATCCTCTTTTAAAAAATTGCAACGCCTGGTCAGTCACTGACCAGCCAGCCTGGTTACACAATAGGTGTTGATGAGTTGACACGCTTTGATGAAAGCCGCTACAAGCCACGGACACCGGACCTATTCCCCCTGGGGGTGTCTTTTACTACGTGGCGAGATCTGATTGGTTACCGTCAGTTAAAGGATTTTGATAACAAAGCCTCGAATTTTCAAAACTCGGAATTTACTTTCTTTGTGTCCAGACTTGACCAGTTAGTTTCTTCTGTCTGGTGGTCAGTTCACTCTGAACACTCGAGCGACCAACATCGAAGTATTTTTCTGAGTCTGAATACTTTGCAATATGGAGATCTCCGAGGAGCAGAACCACGTCTTAGGAACGTTCAACCTGGACAAGGGCCCCTGTCTGGGACGAGGCGGCTCTGCTCAAGTTGTTCTGGCCTTCGACAGGAAGGACCCCTCTTCGAAAGTTGCCGTGAAGATCATCTCTTTCGAGAGTGGGAAGCAAGCTATGGTGGACCAGTTTCACGACGAGGTGTCTGCCCTACGATGCCTCAGCCACGACCGCATCATGTCTCTCGTGACGTATGCTTCCACCCCTCGCCAAGGCTTCATCGTCCTGAAGCATTACCCTCACGGTACGGTAGACAAGTCTTTCCCCGTGGAGTCTTCTGTGGCTCTGGGATATGTGGCAGATGTTGCCAGAGCCCTGGACTACATCCACAGACTGAGGATCTACCACCAGGACGTTAAGCCGGCCAACATCTTCCTCGACGACGATGGCAGAGCAGTTCTGGGAGACTTTGGACTGGCGCGGAGACTGAAGGACGGAGAGAAGAAGGTGACCAGCTGGGTGTCTACCTGCGGATTCTACGGGCCTGAGACTAGGACAGGACGGTGCATGTGTCCCTTCAAGGTAAATATACATTTTATTCTATCTATCTATCTATCTATCTATCTATCTATCTATCTATCTATCTATCTATCTATCTATCTGTCTATCTATCTATCTATCTATCTATCTATCTATCTATCTATCTATCTATCTATCTGTCTATCTGTTTATCTGTCTATCCATCTATCGCTTTCTTTCTCAACCTCACCTGTCTACATACAAACACACACACACACACACACACACACACACACACACACACTCACACACACACATACTCACACACACTTTTTCAACCTAATCTATCTACACACACACACACACACACACACACACACACTCACACACGCGCGCGCGCACGCACACACACACACACGCACACAAACACACTATCCTCGCGCTTGAAAATATATAAAAAAAAAAAAAGCCCAGTCCTTGCACTACGGGCCGAGTTTTGTCGGAGGTGGGGTGGTGAGATCCCCTGGGCATTAGTGGGGCCGGTGTGGAGTGCGTTTGAACGTGTGTGTTTGTGTGCGGGTGTGTGTGTGCGTGTGTGTTTTTTGTGTGTGTGTGTGTGTGTGTTTGTGTGGGGGGTGAGTGTGTGTGTGTGTGTATGTGAGGGGATGTGTGTATGTGTGTGTATGTGTGTGTATGTGTGGCGTGTGTGTGTGTGTGTGTGTGTGTGTGTGTGTGTGTGTGTGTGTGTGTGTGTGTGTGTGTGTGTGTGTACACTGTTTGGGTTGATATACGCGTGATTTCGGCTCAGTTACACACACAC
>NW_004798056.1:349841-354417 GCF_000002075.1 Aplysia californica | reverse complement strand
AATCTGTCTCCTTTCACCTGCTTTCCACATCTAACCATGCTCTGTCGTCTGCCTTCGTCTCCTCTTCCAGCCCCCACCCCGACCCCTTTTTCCCCTCCTCTGGGCCCCTAATTGTTTCAACAGCCTTTGTACTGCTAGCCATTAGCCCCTTCTTACTGCTGTCTTTCAGCCACACCCCTGATCTTAGGGTAGGTAAGATCTAACAGCTTATGACATTATGCAGTTGCGAGCGCACTTTCCAAAAAAAGCACCAAAAAAAAGAAAAAAGCAGAAAAAAGCAACAGACAAGAAACAAACAAACGACACCCTCCCCCCCCCCCCCCCCCCTACCAAAGCTAAACCTAAAACAAACAAAAGCAAAAACAAAAAGAAAAAAAAAACACTCATCAACCATGTTGAGCTGGAGGTGTGGGCGTTCTTGTTTTAGCCTGTTCGGTGGTCGAGCCTTTTCCTCGGTTATTTCCCTTCATCTCCAGCCCATGCTTCACGAGTCAGATTAACCTATCGTTAGGCCAACACATGTTTTCACAATACCGTATCACCTCTCAGTTGAAAAGTGGGATGACTAACGGGACCAAGCACAGTTGATTTTGAAGGTAGAATGAACTTAAATTACAGAAAAAAAGACAGAAAGAATGAAAAGATAGAAAGAATGAAAAGAATGAAAAAAGAACGAAAGAAAGAAAGAACAAAAGAAAGAAAGAAAGAAAGAAAGGAAGGAAGAAACAGAATCAAGCCATGAAAAGCAATGTATTTTACGATGACAAATAAAAAGAGATGTTACATGTTGTTATAAACATCGAGATTTATGTAACACAGTCATTCGTTTCTTCTCATGGTCTGATCAGAGAAAATGAGACAGTCTTATTCCAGCTAGATGTGATAAAGGGATTAACAGCACCGTGTGAACGGACTTATCATTTGTGAACCCCAAAGACAGTTGAATGGCTCCTTGGCTACTATTGTCTGTCGTCAGCGGTGATAAGCAGCACATTTTTGGGTGGGAGATTTAAAAAAAAAACGATTTTAACTGATGCTTTTGTTAACATGGTTTTAAAGAAAAGACAGTGGAGGAGAGAGTAGGAGAGGGGAGGGGAGGGGGGCTTAATCCCTTCAGCTGGTGACCACAGGGCAGACCTTGCGGTAGATCTTTGTGGCGGGGTAGATCTAGATCTTTAACTAAATCGGGACCTTATTTTCTGTATCAAATAAATTATCCCATTGACCAGCGAAAAATATAACTATACTTTCTCTGTCTTGAATTAATCACCACACTGACCGGTAAAAAAAGATCTGTTCTCTATATTCAATTAATCATCACACTGACCGGTAAAAAAAGATCTGTTCTCTATATTCAATTAATCACCACACTGACCGGTAAAAAAAGATCTGTTCTCTATATTCAATTAATCACCACACTGACCGGTAAAAAAAGATCTGTTCTCTATATTCAATTAATCACCACACTGACCGGTAAAAAAAGATCTGTTCTCTATATTCAATTAATCATCACACTGACCGGTAAAAACAGATCTGTTCTCTATATTCAATTCACACACTTCTTAAGAGATCTTAAAACAAAGAAAAAAGACTTGACATGCATCAATTCCAAAGTCCCTCCCCCCCCCCCTCCCCCCTCCCAACCCAAATACCCCGGTAACACATTGGGACGGTGCATTTCATTCAATGTGCAGATTAGCTCTAACAAGCTGAGTTGAAATCCTACCCTTGTGAATGCTGATTGTATCAAAGGGGGCTGTAACCATTTAGGCCCACACATAAAGCACACGCATTCTGAACTCCAAACAACAATATAAGACACACTTTTTTAGGGTAACTTAATTAAGAGAAGCATAACTTTGTCGGTTAAGCAGATTTTTCAGTTCAATTTTATTTCCTTGAAACTTTTTAAAAAATTTAAAACGTGTTCAACTGTATGCATAAAAATATATTACGAAATAGACAAATTATGTTTTACTGAGATTGTCTATGATCGTTTGAAATGTGCTGCAACATCGCCTTTTGTTTGCTGATCTGATGCAATGTGTGTGTTAATGTCATGTAAGAGTTCAACATACATTTTGTCAAGTTACACAGTATTATTCACCGTGGCGAGATTGCGGGTTCGGGAGTTCCAGCCTCAGCTTAGTCCGACTTTGTGTCCTTGGTAAGGCACTTCACACGAATGTCCCAGTTGGCTCGGTCCTTTCAGAGGTGGAAGTTAAACTCGGAGGTCCTGCCTCTTAAATAACCTAATAGTGTTGATAGGGGCGTAAAACCTACACCATTTCACCATTTTTAGTATTATTCATCTATTCTTGCGTCTGAAATTACGAGACTCACATTTTTTTAAAATATCTGTACACACATTTTGTCATGGATGAAAATAAAGAGCTTTTATTTGACCAACAAATAATTGCATTCTTCCTTGTTGTTTATATCTATTTTTTTCCTTTCAACTCCTGAGTTATTGTTTTATTATTTAATTTTGTTTCTAGTCTCCATTTTTTGTTTATCTTATTATGTTGCAAGTGGCGCTAAACTCTAACTAGACCATGTTTTCTGTGCACCCTATGGCCTTTACTGCTTTGAAAGGTTTTACTGAGATATACACAACCCAAATCCTAGGGAACATTTTAATCACTCTCTTACACAGCATAAAATAATATCATAGTCATCTGCTCCGTATGTCAAACCAATCAACCATTACATCTGTTTGAAAACGTTAAGAGGTCTCTCGAGTTGTTGTTTTTCTTTTTTAACAACAATAACAAAGACGGACGAGGGTCCCCCAGTTCTCACCTCACACACCGCTCAAACAATTCTCAAAACGAGAAAATAGAGTCTTATTCATATATTCCAAAGCTGAGTAAATATTTTTTCAAGGACTTCCCAAATTAACTTCACAAAGAAATAATCCTCTTTTAAAAAATTGAAAAGCCTGGTCAGTCACTGACCAGCCAGCCTGGTTACACAATAGGTGTTGATGAGTTGACACGCTTTGATGTAAGCCGCTACAAGCCACGGACACCGGACCTATTCCCCCTGGGGGTGTCTTTTACTACGTGGCGAGATCTGATTGGTTATCGTCAGTTAAAGGATTTTGATAACAAAGCCTCGAATTTTCAAAACTCGGAATCCACTTTCTTTGTGTCCAGACTTGACCAGTTAGTTTCTTCTTTCTGGTGGTCAGTTCACTCTGAACACTCGAACGACCCACATCGAAGTTGTTTTCTGAGTCTGAATACTTTGCAAGTATGGAGATCTCCGAGGAGCAGAACCACGTCTTAGGAACGTTCAACCTGGACAAGGGCCCCTGTCTGGGACGAGGCGGCTCTGCTCAAGTTGTTCTGGCCTTCGACAGGAAGGACCCCTCTTCGAAAGTAGCTGTGAAGATCATCTCTTTCAAGAGTGGGAAGCAAGCTATGGTGGACCAGTTTCACGACGAGGTGTCTGCCCTACGATGCCTCAGCCACGACCGCGTCATGTCTCTCGTGACGTATGCTTCCACCCCTCGCCAAGGCTTCATCGTCCTGAAGCATTACCCCCACGGTACGGTAGACAAGTCTTTCCCCGTGGAGTCTTCTGTGGCTCTGGGATATGTGGCAGATGTTGCCAGAGCCCTGGACTACATCCACAGACTGAGGATCTACCACCAGGACGTTAAGCCGGCCAACATCTTCCTCGACGACGATGGCAGAGCAGTTCTGGGAGACTTCGGACTGGCACGGAGACTGAAGGACGGAGAGAAGAAGGTGACCAGCTGGGTGTCTACCTGCGGATTCTACGGGCCTGAGACTAGGACAGGACGGTGCATGTGTCCCTTCAAGGTAAATATACATTTTATTCTATCTATCTATCTATCTATCTATCTATCTATCTATCTATCTATCTATCTATCTATCTATCTATCTATCTATCTATCTATCTATCTGTTTATCTGTCTATCTATCTATCGCTTTCTTTCTCAACCTCACCTATCTACACACAAACAAACACACACACACACACACACACACACACACACACACACACACACACACACACACACACACACACACACACACACATACATAAATGTACTACTAAAAATATGGACCCCCTGACCACCGCGGACCAGTGCCGTGACGTCAAGCCGCCGTACAGGAAAGTTCTTCGTCACCTGTTGGAGCCGGAGCCCCGGCTACGTTTGAACGCCTCCACCTTCCTCCGCGTCGCCTCCGTGCTCTGTCCCTCTAGGCCACCTCAGTAGAGCTGCAGCTAGGACCCCCGGCCTGGCTTTGGAAGGAGCAGCTGAAGGATGAGACTGGTAAGTACCACTGGATTTGTAGGTTTATTTTTGTCTGTCTTTGTATATATCTAGGTCTTATGTCTTTGTCTATATCTTGAGTCTTTGTTTATATCTACGCGTATGTCTTATGTCTATTTTTTGTCTATTTGTATGTCTTTGCTATTGTCTCTATCTCTGGTTCTGTCTCTTTACTCTTTTTCTGTCTATCTCTACTGTCTCTCTCCCGTCTCTGTCTTTCCTTCTCCCCCCCCTCTCTCTCTCTCTCTCTCTCTCTCTCTCTCTCTC
>NW_004798056.1:317768-349741 GCF_000002075.1 Aplysia californica | reverse complement strand
GGGGAACACGTGTATCATTCCACAAAATAAAAGGAAAAGCAAACACAAATTAATGTGTCTGTTCGATTATAGACAAGTAATTGACATAAACACGACGGACACTTCGTACAGAGGAAACAGTTAGATAAACTGACAGAGAGACCGAAACAACAAAAGATAAAGACAGCGGCAAAAAAAAAAAAAGAAATAATAATAATATATCAACCAACAATTAACTTCTATTATGTGAATGCAATGAGAATCACAAAAATGGGCTGATCATATTTCAGAGCAGGTTTATTGCAGCAAAAGCGATATCGGTCACACACGGAGACCCCTCGAGGTATTAATATTTTGCTGATGAACATTGACGTGAAGGAACAGGAACATTTACATAGACGACATATTGAACGATGGTAGAAGAAAGTCACCAAGATGTCATCATCCTGCGGGGAAGAGTAGGCTTACGAAGAACACAGTAATAATGAAATCACGCGTTCGTCAAAATAATGAATATCGGAATTGAAGAAACTGTCATTTTCTCACCGTTTGGCTATTTTTTTTATCTATTTTCCTCTTTTTTTTGGGGGGGGGGTGTCAATATATTTTATGTCAATTCAAGAACACATTTCTGTGTGGATTGTACAGAAAAACGTTTAAGATTAAAGGCACAGAAATGTAAGTTTTCAGTTACCACGGGCTCTCAGGCTAGGGAAATAACCTAAATTTGGCGGCCATTTTTTCGCTAATTTAACATCAGAAACAAGGCGATCCCTACTTCCTTTAAATTGCTGATACCTCGACTTCTACTCGAGATAAATTGGTGTTTTAAAAAAAAGCATCGAAGACAAAACAAATTAACAAGCTTCAAGATAATACCAATAACTCCACATGCCCAAAAATTGACGAGCGCCTGATTCCATAGCCTCGTTACACATAGAAGTTCCAAAATCATTAATGATGTACGTATACAATCACACACATAATATGAGTTCAACATCCCTTTAGACACTGTTGTTATGTCAGTGAGTATGAACCCAACAAAATATGCATGAAGACATTTTTTTTTAAATTATAATATTATAGAGATAGGTTTAATATCTAATATTTATATCTATGCCCATATCCATTAAATACGCATCGTCAGCGAGCTGTTAAATTGTGCTAGGCCCAAAATGTTGACCTTTTTTGGTGGCTGCACTTTCTTTATCTATGGTATCGGTTGCATGTGGTCAATAAAATTGTGTCGCCATTCGAATTTAAAATGCTGAAAAAGCGCAAGGAAAAATACATAATGTCGGTACGATTAATGTAATCCCAAACACTTCACTTTTCATTTGAAGTCATTATCTTGTTTATGCAACTCTGGGTACCGAATTTTGCTCAAAGTTGTACAAATAATAAAGTATGTCTGATATCGACGCTTGAGACGTTTAACCCGTTTCCTTGTACCTACTCACATGTTATTCTAATACTAGTACCAGTACTGCTGACAATACGTAATGTGCTATGGAAAGACAAGTCCCTCAAAAGCCACGGCACTAGTCAGAAACTGAATTCAGTAGCACACGAGCGAAACCTTACAGAAACATGTGCATATAGATCAAAACATATATGTGTGAGACACAAGACACTGCAACGCTTTGATTGTCACCTGCAGAATAATGAATGTTTACACAGAACAAACTTCGATAATTTTTTTTCAAAACAGACTTGAGGCAAACAGCACAAGTCATTGTTACTCGATGTAGCCATGGACCTTCATTCATAACAAAACACGCTTCAAGAAAGAAAAACTTCAACTATCTTTATCCTTTGCGGAAGTATAATAATATTTTTTTTAAATATCTGAGTGCAAGGCAGCTGTATTGGAAAGAAACATTCCGATTAAGACAACAACGTTAAGTGCCCAAATGTTAACTTGGGCAAAATGGAGAACAGCTTATTAATATTCCAGCAACCTGCACACATTGCAACTTCAGAATTACAAAGTTAAAATTCTATCTGCTCAGTACCTAGTTTTGAGAAATTTGACGTCGAAGATTATGAGTTTCACATCATGTCAAGTTTTTTCGAATGCAGTACTTTGAATTTCTTGATAACGACTCCGAATAATTGTACAATTTTGATAGAGCAGACAGAACATAATTTGGTTTCTGACCTCATGGTCTTAGTAGTAACTCAAAACATACAAAAATGTCAGACAGAACTGTGTAATTACAATGTAATTCTGAGACAGCGACATGCCATCTAACAGAATAACAACCATTTTGAGAAATGTTCTTTTTAAAGTTTGGAATTACGTATCTTCCAAAGGAAATTTACAAATGTTCTCAAACCTTTCCTTTTTACACGGACCCCGCCGTTTTTCTGCCTTTCAAGAGTTACGTTATAATGTTACTGGTACCGAGTGCCCAATTGCGGATCGACAAACTGATTGACAAATTCGAGGCCTGAAAGCAAACGCATTTGGGTTTTTTGTGCCACGATGACCGCTTTGCGCCCTCAATCTGGCTAGCCCCGTCTACCAAACCGAACCTATCGTGTCAATGGGCACCCCCTATTACTATTACACTGCAGACTGATGAAGCCCTCGAGGGGCATAATTCAAAATAATCAACAATGTGACACTCAACTGTCATTGCCCCCAAGCGTATCACGAAGCCAAAGTCGCTTTTTAAAAAAATGTTTGTTTGTCTATTTGTTTGTTTGAGTAAAGAAGAGGGATAGTTTTTACGCCTCTATCGACACTATTAGGTTACTTAAGAGGTGGTACCTTCGAGTTTAACGCCCCTCTCTGAAAGGACTGAACCAAATGGGAATTTCGTGTACCTACATGTAAACTAAAGAGCCTTTCCCAAGGACACAACGTCGGACCGCGCTGAGCCTCGAAGCTCCGAACCCGCAACCTCGCAAAATTGCGAGTCCGGTAGGTTACCTTTGAGTAAAGAGAAGCCCATCGACACTGCACAATAAAGGTCATTTAATGTTGGGGAAAGTAGACTGACGAAACAGCAAAGGGAAAGTTTTAAAAACTAGGACATACCAGTGGCGCCCTCCAGCCACACGCTTGAAAACTTTGAGAGCACATGATAACTGATAGGCCTACAATGCATTACATTATACTGTCCTCGTGGTTGTATGCACCCCGCATAATTTGGTAACATTTTATCATTTTTTAAATAGTTTCTTATTATTTTCCTTTATCATTCTTTGTTAAAATTAACAGAATCGCATAATTTCACATTTTTGGGCTCAGTTTGCATAATTTCAGAATTATTTTTTTTTTTGCATAAAACCACGGGGACAGATTATAAACCATACTAAGTTATCCTAAATACACTTCTACAATAATGTCTATTCAAATTTTGGCCTTTTAGGCCTTCAATCATTTTCAAAAATGTCTGTAATAAGCATAGATATACACTATAGGTTTAAAAGGGGGTAACTCTATGGTAATAAGTCAACTAAGTTACAGATGGTTCAAAACCAACTCGACAAAATTTAAATGAAATTAAATCCTTGAGCACAGCTTTCTACTTTGTAAGTAAGAATGAGTCAGCTGGGTACGTGCCACTTTTCTCTAGAAAGAGAATGATACAATAGTAACAAAGAAAGGAAATAAAAAGAGAAGACCACACTAAATCCTCGACAATTCTGCTTCACAGGAATTCTAATTCAAAACCAAATCTATGGACATTCTGTTAACATGTTGTACTGACGATTCTCGAAGAAATAACTGTCAAGTCTCATAATCAACATGAATATAAGCTACTGCAAGTAATAATATGCATGTATATATTATAATATATATATATAAAGGAATAATTTATTTTGCAAAGCCAGTTCACAGATATATACATTGTGAAGAAAAGTAATGTAATTTGGCTAACTGATAATGATATTATTATAATTTATCCCTCTTTCTGTCCCATTTATTCAACATACAAACACTCATACTGAAAAAGATTCAAACAAGCCCACATGTGTAGCTCAGAAAAGAAAGAGTGAACAAAAGAGTAACTGATAAATCCACATAATGAAAAAAATGTGTGTGTGTGTGTGTGTGTGTGTGTGTGTGTGTGTGTGTGTGTGTGTGTGTGTGTGTGTGTGTGTGTGTGTGAGAGAGAGAGAGAGAGAGAGAGAGAGAGAGAGAGAGAGAGAGAGAGAGAGAGAGAGAGAGAGAGAGAGAGAGAGAGAGAGAGAAGGGGTAAGTGGGAGAAAAAAAGGAAAGAAAGAGAGAGAGGGAGAGAGAGGGTGGACTGGGGGGGGGAGAGAGAGGGAGAAGGAGAGAGTGAGAGACAGACAGACAGACAGACAGACAGACAGACAGACAGACAGACAGACAGACAGACAGACAGACAGACAGACAGACAGACAGACAGAGAGAAAAGATAACTCCAAAAGTACTGCTTGAATTATTTGTTCAGTAAACTCCACCAAAGTATACATCCAAATGTAGATAATTTCTAAAGATCATCCATCCAGAAACAACACGTACATAAATCCGTTCTTTTCCTTTCATTGGAAGCTAGAAGCTGTCTATTGAATTCTTAATCTCTTCATGAATTTCCCTGAGTGTTCTACCCAGTTTCTCTTCGATATATTGCTGCCTGCTGTTAGGCTGTTAAATTTCCCTGTAAAAGATGGAAGTTCAGTTCCTCCCTGGGAAACACTTTTTATCGAGTACATGTGTCTCCATCATTCTTCAGGAATCAGTATTCTACACAGCCGATATTGGTTCTGAAAGTGAAAGGCAGGGTCAAAATGATGTAGACCTACTAAACAATCTAAACTGTGTTGACGGGGGTCAGAAAATATACACACTCGTACAATGTAATTTCGCAGTAATGCATCTATAATCAAGTATAACATGAGGAAAGATTACCTTCATGGGTTTATTTGTTTCTATACAATGTCATGTCTTTCACCGTTTCATATTATTCTCATGTACATTTGTACTGATAAACTGTTTTAAAAAGTTAAGTTGATTTTACAAACAGAAAAATCTTATCTTGGGTATCAGTATCAATGCACTAATGTCTACATCAGATACATTCTACCAATGACGGAAATGTACAAGTACAAGTTCACACTAAAATACAGTATAACACAGAAGACTCGAAATCACCCATCCATCGAACTGTGCCTGCGGTCCCGGTTTTTTTTTCTTCTTTAACTTTGTAAGATATCCCTCAAATTACATGTACTGACTCTTACTGAGTCCGGTCTCAACGAATTCGAGCTATCCATGTCATATTGTTGGCCTGTTTGAAAAGAAGAAGATTTCAGTCTGTTTAAACGAATGTCTCCGGCTACACTTAACAGACATATATATATATATATATTACATATGTCCTGCTTAAAAACATTTTTATTGCAACACAACAGCTGGAAGCAGATCTAACTGAATCAATAATACAAGGAAGACAGTGTAAATATATTTAGTTCAGACAGAAAAGTAGGCTATAGAAAAGGCCCTCCTATAGTTCGGTACAAAAATCTTTCCTGAGAGCATGATTTTATGATTTTGTATAAACTTTAAAACTAATCAACTTTTACTCTACACAATGGCATTTTTATCCAACCTATTCCTTGTCATTAAGACAGCAAAACAACACAAAGAAGAATGATACCCAGCTGTCTTAAACAAAGCACAAAGCATAGCTCGATCAATCAAGAGCTGATCCTTTAACTTTAACATTAGTCTTCATCTTTTTCCTCAAGTGACGGACCTGAAGCAAATAGCAATCACTTTTCGCAAGTCGTTTCTCCGCACATTATGCTCTGGAGAAACCTGCGTGTGTCACAACGCAGTGGAATCAGGCGCTCGTGAAGTTTTTGACTATATTTGGAGTTACTGGTATAATCTTAAAGCCTGTTTATTTGTCTTGCTTTCAATGAAAAAATACTCATCAGTCTTGAATAGAAGCTGGGATATTTGCTATTGAAGGAGGTGAAGGTCGTCTCATTTCAGAAGTAAAATTAGAGAGAAAATGGCCTCCAAAAGTTAGGTGACTTCCAAAGCCTGAGTCCTTGGAAGCTGCAAAATTATATTTTTTATGTTTTAAAGGAACGTTTTTTCGTAAAATCCACAAAGAAATGTGTTTCAGTTTCAATGAACCTATACTATAAGGTGAAGGGCCAAAAATTAAAAATTTGATAAAAATTGCCAAACACTCAGGAAAATGCTGGTTTTTTCGATTTCATCATTTTGACGAGCGCCTGATTTCACCACGCTGCCTCACATATCATCCTGGTATTTCCTCATCACCCATCTATTCAAGTTCGAAAAAAATAGGGTATTCTCTGTCCATGTCTGCCTCTTTCGCCTTCCATTTTTCCAGTGAGAAGAAGATGTACAATGCCTTTATGTTAAATCAAAATTCCCAGAAACTGCAATTGCCTCTTCGAAGTTGTTTTGAATAAGTTGAAATTAGATCACACAAGTAAACATGTGCAAAACATGCACACAGACCTCCAATGTAATAGTCATTAATTTCCGTGCCCCTAGAATGGAAAGAGACATAAAAGACAAAGAACAAAACAAAACCCATCTTCTAACAATATTTTCAACATTCCTTCCAAAATAAAATACATCCCTGACTTTTTCAACACTTATTCTGTATAAATACATGACTGAAGCAAATTTTAATGAGTAACTGATGTCCTCATAATATAATCATAATGCCCGAATTCTTGAATTTGCAATTTTCGCAAATTTCTTCATTAACCATATTTTTAAAGGGACACAACTGCATTGGAACACATGACAGTGGGCGCCTCTAATAGAAAACTAAATAAGCGCGAGGGGGGAAAAAAAACCTGTTGTGCAGTACTACATGAACAATTCGTCGACCAGCTCTTAAAAATGTCACAAGTTCGACAGAAAAAATTTTCAGGAGAGAGTTTTTGGTTCCTTTTATATGTAGGCCTACACTTTGAAACCGATACGGAGAGAAAGTTAAGCAAAGGCATTACCTATTGAGATAATTAATCTCGTGAAAAGATGTAATTCTCTAATTAGAAAATCAGCTAAGTAAACGCCAACAAAATGTACTAAGCCACGATGCACTGTGGTTCATCATTTTAGACGCGTAGTTTTGGTTTTCGTTAGAATTTTGCGGCACTTGCAACACAATAAGATCATTTAAGAGCCGAAAATACATGTAGATGTGTTACAAGACAGTAACATACACAAAAAAGAAGGAGAGATAAGGACAAAAGATATTTGATAGGAAAGAAGGAGCAAACCACACCAGACCACCCACCAACCACTCACAAGCGTAGTTTGCTAGAAGATAAATCAGTACATGCATACAGTTTATCTCAATTTGTACTTTTCTAGATATTATTTTGTAGACCTTTAAAAGACAGAACATAAAAAAGTTAATATGTTCACTAATGTTAGACAAGAAACAAGAAAAGGTTCTAGAAGAGAGTGATTTACCATTTTATTACAGACATCGTGAAACTTCACTCTTGACAATTTTTAGAACATTTTTACACATAAAAGAGCATCCAAATGACTACCGGTACAAGTTCTTGAAATTGCTTTGAAGTATTACTGGAAATATAGTTAGTACATATAAATCGTGAGTTAAATAATGCTTTGAAAAGTGTCCCATTTCCTCTCTCTATTTTTACATTTTCATCAATGGGAACGCTCATATACAGTCAAATTTATTCATCACACGCACGCACTAACACACAAACATACATGCCCACACACACAAGCGCGCACACATGCAAAGCTTACGTACAAACTCTCAAATGTGCAAGTAATTTTAAATACCGTTGCAAATCAATGCTCTGAAGTGTCATAAAAGTAAAAGGCAAGGGCCTCAGCTGGAATTACCAATGTTAACTCCTGTAAAAGTTGTTATTTTGTACTTGTGACAGGTCTTCTAGGCAAGTATAGTGCAGGGGCATAGTGCTTGCTGGCTGGTGGTTGCATGGTATGGGCATATCTCGCCAGTTGTCACAGAAAGCGAGCTTGTAATGAATGCCCCATTGTGAGGAATAGCAAAGTGCTTCACGTCAACTACTTTAGTGTTAACAGTTTTTCTTTCAGGCCAAATGACCGAGTATTCTACTTGTACAGATGAATATTTACTGAAGAAATTATTGTCTGGGTATCTGACTTCATAATATATGCTGCTATTGACCTTTATTTTATTTCAGTTCGTCCCTTTGTGAGATACTTCGGTTCGATTGTGATGTTGAGCTCACAAGCTAAAGCTGAGATGGAACTAGCTAGTGCAGCGCTTTTAATCAGTTTATGCATCCATAACTGTGCAGTATTATTCTGCCATAGGTCTAGGCAAAGAATCATGCGTAGGCTACGATGCAAGATAAAAATTTGTTAGAAGTCAGTCTACCTTCCCACTCACGCCAGACATAACATTTCAAGCCCCGCACTGCACTGAAAAATTGTAGACATTAAAGTTATGCACAGCAAGCTTCATTATACAAAACAGAGCAGAGGCCTTGAGCCAGGGACACAGAAAGGCAACATTGAAGATCCATGCAGACGACGCCCACTCTGTTCAACTGTTCCTTTGTTTGGGGTTTGGGTCTCCAGGGCTGTCTTTATGTCAATTTCTTTCTCTTGCCTCGCTGCCTCTTTGCTTTCTTTGTGACCTTCTCCTCCCCCAAGGTGTGTCAAGAAAGTTGGGGGGTTTTTCAGTCTAGTCAAATTTAAATGCTTTTGGCATGGCAGAGTTTAGAGTTTTGAAATTGATTACAATGATTTGGCAGCCTGCAGCGAAGGTACTTTACTTTTTCTTGCTTTTTTCAACATTTAGAATTTGAATTTTGATAAAATAATTCTCAAGCACAAGCAACCAATACAATACATAATGAAACAGCAATTATTTTAAATTTGAAAATTTTTGGCGTGTGACATTTCAACAGCTGGTCAACAAATTGTTTTTCTACTGAGCTCAAACTGATCATCAATTATATCATACAACTAGTAGTCAACTCTTGATCCACTGACAATGTTACATCATTTACTACAGTACAGTGGCAAGTCATTTCTCAGAAAAAGGCCAGACAACTGAAAGAACAGTAGACAATATATGCTACAACATGGGAAAATCTCCCCCTTCCCCCCTTTTGTACTGTCCTCCAAACCGTTTTCTAAACCCTGAAAACATTTACCTTTCTTCACCACCTCACTGTACAATTGGGTTGAGTCAACCTAGTAAACCCACCTCTTCACATTCCACAGAGTCAGGGAGGTCAGCTGAAACTTCAAACTCATTTTTCCAGTATCCAAACAGATACCATGACCTAGCTTTCAAATTACATCAACTGGAACTGCAAAAGCTTTAAATAAGTGATCTTAAGACATAAGACATTACTTTCCCCGCCCCAATCACCCTTCTTTTCCAGAAAGATAAAGAAAAAAATTCAGCTAACCCAGATACTCCCCTCTAATGCACTTTACATATGTACAAAATATACTTTTAATAAAACTGAGCTGTGTGAAGCACACTTCTTTTGACTTTGTGTTCAAATTCCTGCAGTATTTCATCCACCTCATTGTCCAGGTCATCTGATGCATACAACTGTTGAAAAGAAAGTTGAAAGTCATGTTATAAAATTACATAATAATGTTAAGACAGCAAAGAATGCACTGAGAACGTGGGAACATATGGTTCTGAACAACTGAAGTGATACTGAAGAGAAAAAAATGAGTGAAGTAAGATATTTATTCAGGTATTTCAGAAAAAAACCCAAAGTGCATCACTGTTATTATTGCATCACATCTCAAACTACAACCACAACATTTTTTTCTCTAAAACACATCTTTGCAACCCTGTAAATAAGAAAAGCATTTTCTCAAAGGGCCATCTGGCTTTCAGGTTCTCTAAAAAAAAATATTTTTTTAAAACCTATATATATGTCTTTTAATGCACACATCTTTTCCATTTTTAAGCAATGCAGCAAACTTGCAACACAGTAATATTACTCAACAATTAATTCATTGTGTTTGGAAACTGGTAGAATAGGAAAAGTCAGAACACCCCATCAATATTTCAATTTGCGCTGCATCTCAAGTTGGTATCTTTCATTATCTCACAAAAAGGCTCAACAGGCACTTATGTTCCCATCACTGCTCGATAAAAAAAGGACTTCATTGTAAAAGGTGAATACCCAGCTGGGGGTAGTAAAAGCTCTAGGCTTGCCTCGCAGACTGGGAGTGCATATATATATATATACATTTATATACAAAGTACACAGAGAAAATATAGCATCCGTAATCTATTTACTAACTTGTCCTGTTTTGCAAAGTTGCTATAAAAGCTTAATGGTTTATTCAGTAAACTGACTTTGTAAAAACCACCTTTGGAAACAACATGTTACAAGTTGTGTATAAAAAATTCTGTTGAGTCGTATTCTACAACCTATCAAAACATTAAACACCCAAGTCTTTTATAGGACCCAGGTAAAGAGGGCAGAGAGCTATAAATGCTGTTTTGGGGACTTGTATTTAAGGATCTTCCGCATCTTATTCCAGTTGATACCAACTGAGCAAATGATTTGCTCTGTTATATTCCTATATATTAAAGATAAACCTAGTATAATAGACACCTGTAACTGCTCTGGATGTTTTGTAAGCAGACTCCACTTTAGGACAAGTGGAGGGTCAGCATATATGATTATAGAACTTGCAAATCTAACAGCCTTTAGACTTTTTCCTCTTGCCCTGGGCCATATTGTTAAATGCACAGATCAAGGCAAGCTGAAGGCCTATCTAGTTATTGAATTGTTTTCAGCAGTACTTCAGAAGCAATGTAATATAAAAATTACCATGGTCACCAGTTCGCAAATCATGAAAGCTCCGATGGTTGCCTCCTCGTGGTTATCTTGAATGTCGATGTTGATTATGTGTACAGCTTGCTCGTCATTCTTTTCTTTATTTTCAAAATCTGTGTTCAGAAATAAAAGGAAATAGGTTAAGAAAAAAACCCCAGATATAAGTTGTGTTGTTATTGTATATGAGATATTCGCATACAAATTTTAAGAAAAGGTCTTCTACTGACATGCCCAAACAACCATAATCGAGGCTTCTTTTTTTTTGCATGACCTTCTCCAAGTTCAGATCAAAGTCATGACTGTTATACATCTTTCAGCCTACAAAGCATCTAATTTTTACTTTTATTATGCATAGACTGAACTGACAAAATATTTTACACCTGTCCTGCTCCACTAGGGCAGGGACACTTGTCCAACAACCATGGCAATGATGTGCTGTTATATGATGTGGTATTTCATTTGTGAAGACTACGTACTACAAGCATTCACTCATATACCCCAAGAACAGGGGTATGAAAAACTTTTTTTTAGAAAGACACTCAAGAGTTAAATGCTCTCATTCAATCCACATCTGCACTAAATCAGCACTGAATCAGGAACTTCAACATTTGAGTTATAAGCACTTTATCTCTCAGTTTAAAAGGCCTTTCTTATTTTTACTGAACAAACAGCTTCTAAGTTTATAACTAATGTCTTTCTTATTAAATGTCAGATACCAAGGACAAAAATCAAGTCGCTACTTGACAAATCTAGAACTTAATACAACTTAATTCCACTTACTACAAAATTAATAATAATAATACACTTTCTACTCCAACAATTCACAAACGAAGACAATTATCACAATACCTTCTAAAACCTGATCATAAACTCTCTCTTCACAGGTGATGAGCAGGTCAAACCTCTCTGTACTGTCTTGAAATCTTTCCGGGTGAGCTTTTATTCTTCTGTTCCTATCCAACATGTGAAGGATACCGTTCTGGGTGTAGCTTGAACAAGAGTTGAGGAAATCTACTTTTCATTTTAAGACAAAACCTAAAAACACCCCTTCTTATCATCACCCCCCCTCCCAAATTCGCTTTAACATCAATTTCTAAAACAAGACTGTGCCAATAAGTCAGAAGAAGAATTTTACATACTAGTACTTGGGTCTTCCACAGTTCTTCTGAAGGATGATACAAAAAATAGGGCCTACAACTTTCTGAGAGGTGCTAACTGAAACTACAGTCGAACCTGTGTAAGACGGAATCGCAAGAAAGCCCAAAAAAAATTTGGTCTTAGACATTTTCCATCTTAGACAGGGGAATTTAGGGGGAAGTGGAGGGGGGTTTCATTTCAAAGGCCCAGCCGGTGGGATCAAGGATCACTTGTGAGGTCGGCAAGCAGTGGTCAAAACTTCAAACCTCTGAACTGCTATCTTCTCTGATAATGACATGTGTCAGTCTTACTTATCCAATTACATGTACCACCTGAGCTTGCATTTCATAGAACCACTGTTCGACAAATTAAAAAACAAATGTTTGACCATCTCGTTTGCCTCCACCCTCAGCCTCACCCATCGGTGCAGCAAGCACAGTCGCATCCCTTATTGCCATGTAACAATGATTCAAGGAACTCCTTTCCTCGGCTGGCCATACGATCAGGGCAGTAGGCATTGGTCAAACTAATTCCACACCTCTGGCTTCTGGCTACTCAGGAAAGTTTCTGTGGAGGCTAGCTGCTCGAACACTTTCACGGGCAGTCGTGAGATTTCATACCCACATTACCCCGACCATCTGCATCGCTCAGGGCTCACACGGACGGGGTAACATCAACCCCCAAACTGCACCCCTCTCCCCTTCCTCGCCTAGCGGCATGGCGTTAAATTTAGAGCGGGCGGAATCAAATTTGCGAGTTTTGATTTAAATCAGGGCTGAGCGAGGAACGCATTTCCCATCTTAGACAGGTAAAACCATCGGAAGGGAGCGGATTTTTCTTTCCATTTCAGCGTTGGACAGGTTTCCGTTTTATACAGGTAATTAAAGAGAAATATATGAAGGGGGGAGCGGGAAGATTCCGTTAAGAGAGGTTTGCGTTTTACACAAGTTTCGGTGGCAGGTTCAACTGTATATGAAGATGATGCTACTTAAAGAAAAACATTTTTCTAAAGCTTATAATACATTAAGATTCACATGTAGTCATGTAGTACCTTCATACCCAAAGTCACCTTGAGGTTGGAAAATGGTTCATTAGAAGGCATGCTACCATTTTCCCATTCTCTGAGTTTTCAAATATCAAGCTATTTACAGAAAAGGATACAGTTCATAATCTTTTTGCATCAAGTCTCTGTACATTGCATCATATGTAATACTGAAGTCATAAACATTTGGCTTGTCCGGGGCAGGGCCGGGCAATTTGACCATGTTCCCTGTTCCAAAAGACTTGACGTTGAATCCTTTTTTGCTGTAAAATAAGAAACAATTTACATGAAAGAAGGGTATCATCACGTAGTGCAGTATGATAACAGAGAAATTTTCTATCGTATAATTAGTATAATATACGCAGAAGGAAAATGTTTAAAATTGTGCACTGTAATTGTAGCAGACTAGTAGATCTACTTTAGTACTAAGTAGACCATAATAATCAAGTTGAACAGTTTTATCAGACTGGAACAAAGGTCACGGCGTCACTTTTCGCCCGATTTTGTTACTTTTAGTTCGCGTGACTCAGCAGCCCGCCGGAGCTTCCCGGCTCGGGGTCACGGGGTTAATGAGCCCTGAGGCGACTTTGCCGGTGTCGGTCGGGAAGTTGTCGGTCGGGAAGTTTGCATTTTTGACTATGTTTAAAACGATATAACTTCTTCCCCATCCCACAAAGCAAACCATTACGCGAATGTACTAAAAGCTCAATGTCTTGAGATTTATTCTGCGTTAGACTGGTTAGTTTCTGTGCCTTAGTTTTTGTTCTAGACAAGTGTTTGTAGAGTACCCAATTTGTCCTATTTTAGTTACAAAGTTATGAATAAATGATTGTTATTTTAAAAAAGGCACGACAGATCTCTCCAAATTCTGTGTTAAACTGACTACGAATATCATGTCTTTTACCATGAGAAATCTTAAATCTGCGGTAGTAGTAATAGCCAAGTTATAAGAGAAGAAAGATGCATATCTGCATATTTTAACTAAAGACGATCAGCGTTAGCTCTTATTTTACTATTAAACAAGAGAAAGTTACTCTGCATTTGTTCATGAATCATGCTGTGTCTGTGGCAGCCTGCATACAACTAAAAAGATATAATATAAGCGATTAAAAAAACCACAAAACCGTGTAAATACATGGGTAGAGATAAACTTCTAGTATGGAATAAAAATAACGACAGCTAAAACATTCATTCTTAGTTTTTGTGTAGGAAATATGCGCGGACACAATTATGCATGTAAAGAAATCAGTCACATTGTCAGTTATTGCAAATGGTCATAGAAACGTAAAAAAAGCTGGAAATGTCTGGTGCTGATTCAGTGTCCCTGGAAAGCTAGAAATTATTCTTATAACCCAATTACAAGAAGTCATCCCTATTATTCAGTCAACTTACAAAACCTAGACTTAGCGTTTTAAGAAAAGTAAGGAATTTCTGGAGTGTAACAGATACTGTTCGTGTATTAGATCTACGTTGAAGATATATTCTAGCACTAAAATCGATTTGTACTTTTCATTGAGAAACTTCATGATAACTTTTATAAACTTTCGAGAAAATATGCGAATATTCATGATTATATTAGACACATAAAAATTGTATTTGGAGGAATTACTTCGTAGCGAATTGTGTGCCCGATGGATAAAATTGCAAAATTACAGCCTTCTATTATAAGCGCAGATATCATCTTTTCTGAGTATCTGCACTAATGTTATGTCGTTCATATTCCAAAAGTTCGACAGATTTTGACGATGCGTTTTTTTTATATTGATTTTTTTAAATTCACGCTAGTCCCAAAAAAATTACAATTTAGCATTGCCGACTCCAGCGCGTCTAACGAAATAACCAGACAAGTTACAACGTCCGTTCTTTTTTGAGTCTCAAGAGCAGAAATGTGTGCTTTGGGTGCACTAAATGAGAATTACCATAAATACAAGGATGCACCTTAAATTGTATGTTGAAAAGTACCAAAAATTAAGTCGGCCCAGACAGAGCAGCGACAGGGAGCTGACCCCCGTGACCCCGACGTGATAAGGCGCCCGGCGGGGAACCACCCGCGGCAACTAAAATTCCACTGCCGGTGCGCCGTGAGGTAGACTGTCAAGTAGGGCAAACGTTGCTGCTGTAGACTATCAAGTAAACAAAATTTGACGATTGTTAAGATTCCCATGCTTACTTCCAATTTGCATTCTTCATAGTAGGCAGTTTAGTGAAAATTTCAAATTTGTCTGATATGCTTTGAAATACTTTCATTTGAAAGCTCTTGCTTTCATGACCATAAAACAGTTTAAATTGTGTTGATATCTTTATTAGTTAAAACGTTATGGCAATTTTACATGCCTAAAATCCGGCAAATTTCAGGTCACTTTTAACACTGAGTTTTTGTGACACAAAAATGCAACTTTACAACACAAATGACCATTACTCAACACAAAATGCATATTTTTTAAAGTGTTGTACATCACTTTGTTAGGAATTTTACACAGAATGCACACAGCTACAAAACACCTCTTTAAAAGGTCACAGAAATATTTTTTGGTACTTCTAGAGGTTCAGGGTGATAAAAAATCCCCCGCAAGGATAACCCGAAATTGACAAAATGGGCTATATCTTTGCTGCTAATGGTGATATTTAGACAAATCATACATCATTCTCTTTGTCTTTAATCACTGTTCATAATTATAAAAGAGTTAAGCCAATTAAGTAATAATTTCAAATTTTTATGGTCATTCTTAAGATTTCAAAACGTATTTTTAGTGTTTTTCTGATCGTATAACGGATTCCGTAAAAAACAACAACAACCTCTTAATGACCGCCATAAGTCAGCTCCCTATCCTTCTTTTACAAAGTATGTAACATACATTTGTGTGAAGCTATATTTAATGCTTTCAAGTGCATAAAAGAGCTTATAAATTCAAGAAAAATGCTCTTCGGAGACCTAGTTGTAGACCCACTGGAACATTTAATAAAAGTCATTTTATGATCTTCACACAAATCCAAGTTGCACTTGCAATTTTTTAGACAAATTATATTTATAGTCTACCTCATTCTATTATTTGTTCACACATGTTTCTTCACTATTCATTACATTTTGAGTTATTATCAACTAGCAATTTTCATTGATGAGCATAATTTTTTTTTTATATTGAGTCAGACTCATTGGCCATATATCATATTTTTTTTAATGGCACAATTTGATAATGTAAATGTAAAAATATCCAGAAAGTAACAACATTAAATTATTAGGTACTGAAAGTGAAACACTGAGCAGAGGCTTAGATAAACTCTGTTCTCTATTACTATACTACTAACTAGTAAGTTTGCGCAAAACTGATTTAAGAAAAAGGTTGTCTCATAAAAGCAATTGTTATGATGAGATTTATTATTAACTCTGGAATATATAGCTAGATGCTGAATCTAACATCAATTAAAACTGTGCAATTCAAGTTCTATTTCAATTCCAAAGCCCAAAGCCATAAATAGTTAGATGTGCTGGCTTTTTGACTGCTTCTAGCCTACTACTGCTGACTTCTAGAAGGGAATCTAGCTTTAGCTATCATTTGCACTATTCAAGAGCCAAATATGGTAAAATAAAAGCAAAACTGTGAATTCTTTTGTCAGTCCGTTCATAATTTCATAGCCGCACGTATTATTATTATCCGGAGAAACAAGTAAAGCGCGAATAAATGCGATGCCGGCGCAACACGTTATCACAGTGGGCAGGGGAGAGCGGGGCGCCGGGTCGCTGACCGGCCGATTCGGCGTTTCGGCTTTTTGTATGCATTTTTACGGGAAGCCCCGTTGCGTTGTGAGAAGTTCAACCTAAACAACCCGGGTGTCAAAAGAAACTAGAATGAATAATCTATAACTTCTGAAAGATTCATAAATATACAGCCAGTAGTTTTCATTTATCGCGTTGTAAAAACTACCTTGTTTTCAGATGCAAATATTTCCAGTTCTACTGAACCGATTTTCACGCGAAGACCGCCATTTTGAAGACCTTTCTATTCTGTTTAAAAAGGTGTATCGGGAGTGGTAGTGCAATTCACAAAACGAAACAAAACTGAGATGTTTAGACCCACCGTAGCACGAGGCTTCACGGCCGGTCAGAAAAATCTACGGGGCGTACCGCGGCTGATTCGCCCTGCCGCGAGCTCGTTCACTAAACTGCCTATTCATAGTCTCTTGCCAGGCACGTTTCGCTGGTCCCTAACCCCCAACCCTGACCCTAACCTTGAAAAACGCAAAATGGGAATTAAACGCAGGGGAATCTTAACAATCGCCCAGAATTTTAGAAGTGACTATTTCTCCGAACGTTCAGGAAAATAAACTTGAACTCTATTTCTTCGAACGGTTTCCGTTCTCGAGTTTTTTGGTTATTTGCAAGATTTAGGCGTCATCTTTCCTGTGCCATTATGCGAGGACTGGGAAGAAGCATTTTTAGTATCGAATTCAATTTCTAGAGCTAGAGATTTTAATCAAATGTCTGAATATTCACATACTTCAATTGTGGTTGGGGCAACGTTCCCAGACTATACTTCATTTGAAAATGCCTTCAACAGGTACTTTGCGAGAAAACAAGACTGATCGACCTTGCCAGTAACCTATTTTGCATTTAGTAACCCAGCAAAAACTAAAATCCTTCATGTAAACAAAAATAAATCCCTCCACGCCCCCCCCCCTGCCCCATTCACACCTTACACACACACTCACACACATTCACTCACACATACACACACACTCACACACACTCACTCACACACATACACACACACACACGGGCGACTCCATTCGCAAATTATCACAACAAATCTCGAGAACAGAAACCGTTCGGAAAAATAGAGTTCAATTTTATTTTCCGAAGCGTTCGGAGAAATAGAGCCAGCCCAGAATTTAACACGTAGCCTAACCCGAACCCATCTTTATCAAACAAGGGAAGTCATCTGTACAGGTACTAGATCTATATACAGTGGAACTCGGATTTAACTAGCTCGGATTCAACGAGAACTCGGATTCAACAAGATGAGATGGATTCCCCGTTTTTTTTCTTCTTTAAAATCAATAAAAATAACTCGGATTCAACGAGCACTTAAATCAGCGAGCTCGGATTCAACGAGGTCGCTTCCAGGATGAACAGCCCACGCGGACGTGGCTTTGCTCATTTTTCTCCCAAAACGAACTTAATCTATTCCAGGAAACGATCCACTGCACCTGCATCATGAACCATTATTCACTTGTCGATCCCATGCGACCAGTCAGCGGCCTTTTTTCAAACCAACACATGCATTGTTGGCATGCGCACGTGTCTACTCTGGCGTGTGTCGGGGTTGGATTGGGGGGGGGGGGGGTACCTGCGGTCCGGGCGTGGAACGTCGCAGATACAAACGCGTCACAGTCTTTTTTCCCCTCGGCAACTGATCATATAAAAGCTAGTCTTGACGTAGATCTACGTAATGAATTGTGCGCTGGTCTATGGAATCAAAAGTTGCCGTATGCTAGGCTCTACACAGCAACACAAGTTTTGGTAAACAATCGAGTGACACAGACGTGTGCATTTGAACAAATCTGTCTTTTTTTTTATTCGGCTCATAATACGCAGGCATCTCAGGCACTATTTGTGACTTCTTCTTTATACATATGATTACTTGCTCAGTGCCTGTAATTATCTACATAAAAACCTCGAGTTTGAATAAAACAAACACTCTGATTCAACGAGATTTTTAGGTCAGGCCCGGCGACCTCATTGAATCCGAGTTCCAATGTATATAAAAGGAATTTCTCTCAAATTAATTTTTTAAGTCCTGCCTTCCTACTGAATCCTACTACCTCTATGGAACAATGAATGGACCAAGCCTTCCACTTCAAAAGTATTTAATAAATGATAAAATACGAAGTGACTATTTCAAGACTGATCGACCTTGGCAGTAACATATTTTGAATTTAGTCATACAGCAAAAAACTAAAGTCCTTCATATAAACCAAAAAAAAAGCCCCCCCCCCCCCCCCCGCCATTCACACCTGCCTTAGGCCTACACACACACACACAGACACACATAAATGATGCACACTCACATACACACATTGACACATTGTAAAGCACATTAACACACACATGGCCAATCCATTCGCAATTATTATCAACAAATCTCGAGAATGAAAACCTTTTGGAGAAATAGAGTTCTAAGGTTTATTTATTTTCCCGAACGTTCGGAGAAATAGAACCGGCCTGTTTGGTTTAATAATCCACCAAGCAGATTTAAATGCCCAACAAACTCTATAACAACTCAACAACAATGAGAGAAACAGAATCAAAATGATTTGTCCTTCACTAAAACAAATTTTAAATGTCGAGTCGGCAGTAAGACAAAGGAGTCTCTCTGTCCTAAACTCGGCCATCGTGTCAGCAATAAATTGTTGACAGGCTGGACAGAGATTAGCGACTCTCCGATTGCGACATTACATGACATGATTCTAATCTTCGTCTTCATCACCTCAGAAAACTGTGAGCCTCCATGCTACGATTTTGGTTACTTGAACAAATGACGGCAATCTTAAAGTCATCAGCCATTATTTTTGCTAGCAAACCTTCTGTACTTTAAAGTTTTACTGAATAAGGATGGTTCGATTGAACGGACAGACAGCGTTATTTTACTTTAGAGGTGGGGTGTTTGTTCAATTTCTACCCTATAATTAGAACTTCAACTAAAATATAGTTCAACACTCAAAAGTAGCAGTTAAAACCGGAAGTAGCTATTACGTTTCGTGATTCGTATTTCCATCCTTTCCAAAATTAGATTTATTGTTTTCAATCAAAGGGCCACCAAAAGAGACTTTTATACTTAGCCAAGGCCTATAGGCCTAGCTAATTCCCTTTCGCCAGCGAAAGACTACAGGATACAAGATATAACAACAGTCAGCTAGAGTGTGGTCAAAAACTCATGGCGCGACTTATCCTCAAATGAATCAATGTCACACGTAATTTGCACAGCATGCAATTTGTACACAGAATTCTATTTCTGTGAGTTTGTATCAATTAATTGTCTTAACTTAATTATATGTTTCAGCAACATTTGAGACTAGATTCTACATCTGAAAAAAAAAATCTTCACAAATTTATATAAGATACATAGATCTACTATAAGTCTCCGTCACACGGAAAATTGAATTTTCACTGCACGTCCCGCTTCTATAACTCTTAACATTTTGCACACATGGCCTGCGTCACAGCTCACCAATGACACTTTTTAGCAGGCCTACCAGACAACTTATTACAAGAAATTAATTTTGAAGTGAACACTTTTTTGTACCTATGATTCTCAAAACATGCGTTCAATAAGCATAATATACCGGTATCTTGTGGGGGTTTTTTACGTGACGGACTTGCTTTTAACAGCGATATTGCCCAGATGTAAACCTTTTAAAATATAACCACCCACAGTGATTATATCTATTTTTACTGAGGAATTTTCTAGAACACAGCTAATGGGTGTTTACAAAAATACCGATCTGTCAAGACAAATTGATACAAGTCATTAGGTAAAAGCTGGAGATTTTATGTTCAATAGTTGAGTAAATATTAGACAAAAAGTTGCGCCACGAATTTTCAACCTTACTATAGTTGTAATACATGTAGTAGGCTACAGTTTCTTCGCCCCTAAAAAAATACAATCAGCTACAATCGGACACACACAAGAACAACAACTTGACTCCGCTCCCAATTCTCTGTGCTGTCCTGGTCTTCATCGACAACGACGGGCAAACAACTTGAAATTTCCTCTATTTTTTTTTCGCCATTGAAACAACATTTAAATGCCTCTAATTTTTGTTTCAGTCTGCTTCTTGGACTTTCTCATATGGCCTCCTGTTTGCTTTTTCATAAAATCATTCCATTGTGAAAATTGCTGGAGAACGTACGTGAACTGAAAGGTCCCGTCAATGGTATACTATGAAAGTGCCGGTTGCATGCAAGTTTACACTGTAAAGACGCCATCATTAACGCTTATGATAAATAATTATTGTGCCATAAAATATTTGATAGGCCAACATGCTTGTTCTCGTGCGTAGGCATTCAAAACCATTCATTTAAAAACACTTTTGGTTGATGATCATTAGCACAATTACAAGACAATGACAACAGTAAAACAACTAGGAAATATCCGTTTAAAAGTCTACTTTGCACCCCCCCCCCTCCCCCCCCCCCAAAAAAAAAATTAAATTTTTTTAAAAAATTAATTAATTTAAGTTAAGTTAATTTAATCTAATTTAATAAAGTAAAGTAAAGTAAAATAAAATAAAATAAAATAATAAATAAGTTGTGACCCCCCCCCCCCCCCCCCACTACACACATACACACACTCACCCCTTTTTTTCAACGAAAAAAAAAATAAAGACAAGCAAGTGACGTGCACTGGATGAAACAAAACAGCAACAACAAACAAACAAATAAACGAACAAACAAGCAAACAAACAAACCCAATGATCTAAACCGGTACTTATCACTAATGTGTTTTGACCAAACGTGCGCACTCATGTAAACCACTACCGGGCTGGTATCTGATTATTAAAATGTATCATGCCAGCTTTCCCACCGAATTGCTCATCTCCGAAAGTAAAAAGCAAGGAGTACGAACAGATTTTCTTGGAAGTCACACTGAGGACCTGAACTGGGGGTCATCTGGGCTCATCTGTGCCGAGGTCATGGACGATAGGAACTGAACTATAAAATGGTACCTCGCGTTAAAGCACCCTCTCTCTCTCTCTCTCTCTCTCTCTCTCTCTCTCTCTCTCTCTCTCTCTCTCTCTCTCTCTCTCTCTCTCTCTCTCTCTCTCTCTCTCTCTCTCTCTCTCTCTCTCTCTCTCTCTCTCTCTCATGATCATGAGAGAGTCTTCAAAATACGTCCATATCATCTTCCAGAAGTGTTCAAAATTAATGTGTTGAGTGTTCATTTTACTGGTAAAAGCGCATTCCTGTGTTTCAGAAATATAAGTTTATGGAGATTTTTTAAATAGTTT
This sequence comes from Aplysia californica, assembly GCF_000002075.1. Classification (NCBI taxonomy): domain Eukaryota; kingdom Metazoa; phylum Mollusca; class Gastropoda; order Aplysiida; family Aplysiidae; genus Aplysia; species Aplysia californica. Next base: position 327,750 of record NW_004798056.1, on the reverse strand, counting down.
ATTGATAGTATTGTAGGCAATTTTCGATTTTTGGAGGTTGGTATCGCTGTTGTCCCCTCTCCACAGACGGCCCAATCCGTCATCACTCTCAACCCCACAATAAAAGGAGAGCGTGAGAGTTTGTCTCGCAGAGACGACCCTTGTGTTTACAAAACTTTGCCATCCCCTGCAGATTCTCAAACTGTTGGGTTTTGGGGTTTTCTTCCTCAGCCACTCGAACTTGCTGGAGTCAAGAAAACCGACGAATGTGATTTTTGAAAAGACATCTAAATTTGCAGAAAAAAGGCCAGCAGAAAATAATATTCTTACATATTATAGCACAGATTGTCTTTCTTTAACATGTGCTAGGGTTACGTCGCAAAAAGTAGTCAATTGAAATTAACATACTGTTACCGGTGGGAAGAAGAGTGGGGCGATGGTTTAGGGTAGGAAATTGAAGGAGTTGGGGAAAGAGTGAGGGGTCGGGACAAGAAAGGATGGGTTGTTGTAAGGGGGGGGGGGGTGGAGAGACGAGGTTAATTCCCCCATTGACACAATTCAAATCATGAAGCGCAGCGCTACCCGGTTTTGAAAGGGATACAGTAACACCGAGATACTCAACAAAAACTTTCTTCTTAGCTATGAAAACAATGTTGGCTGCCTTGTTGTGCTCTATGGTTTTCTCGCATAGCTGTCGCAATGTCAATACAGCATCCATGCATCCATCTCATTTGAGGAATCTGAACTGATCTCTGCAATAATAAGTCTTATCCTTTGTTATATTATTTTGGCGTAGACTTTCCCTAGCCTATGCCTCTGTACGTCGAGCAGCAGTCGCGTTTGCTGCCTTTCCTTTTCGGTCATGGGACCACTATTGTTTTCTGTCAGTCTTCTGGGCATTTCCTTTGTTCTTAGGTTTCATAATTCCACCAGCGTGTTCTTCTGCTTTGGTTTCCGTCAGTTCTCTTGGTGCCACAACAGTTTCTTAATAATTATGATAAGTAATTTTGAAATGTGTGTCACTCTTCTTCCACATCTTTTATCTCAAGTGAGAGCTTTTGTACTCCATAGTGATGTTTTCATCGAATGCCTTCTTGATGTCTGGGTGTTCCAGTTTTCTTAAATTGATTGTAGTATAATTCCTCCTTTGTATTTCTTTATTCAATTTACATTACCGGTAGTGAGAGTAAGAACCATAGGTCTGCGTGTCGATATAATTATATTGTAGTTTGGGACCACTCTCGAATTTTTAGCTGTAGGCCACTGTCTTTGTTTTCTGTGCTTCAGGGCGAAATCGATTAGTGATGCATGATTCAGGTGATTCTATCTCAACCAGGTTTCGATTTTGGCTTAATATTGTTAACAAAATGTGTTTGTAATCATGTTGTCCTGTTCGGCGCTTTACGTTTAGTATAATTTCTCAATTGCTATTGCAGTCTGTGTCTTTATCACTGTGCATGTGGGGTCCCAGTAATCTTCCCAGGGAGTTTGTCTTTGTCCATCTCTGCTGTTAAGATCTTCCAAAATAAATACACAATTGTGTCTTCATTGTACTTGATGATGTTAACATGGGCTCGCAAGTCTCGAAAATATGATTGTCTATCTTCCTCCTAAGGTCAGGTCAGCATTAGTGCTGCTACCATAATGACAGTAGATGGTACTACCTGCAGCTGTTCCTACTGCCTTGTAGGTGCATACGGGAGTATGAAAGGTTAAGGGAGTAAACCCTAAACAAATCCGGAGGGAGGGCCCCAAGGGCAGTCGACAGGGAGGAACGATCCGAACTATCTTCTGGCAGCCCCTGCAACTTTACTGGTTCCAAATGTATTGACCTCGTCTCTCCTTCGGACTAAATCAGCTAAGTCGAGAGGGGGTTCGTGCAAATTGGGCAAGGCACGTTCTCCATATAGTCAGGCCCAGGCATTTAGCTTAGTCGAAATTTCAAGATTTCTGGGAGGACGCTGTGAAAGAGCAAATACAGCGGATCAGACCCTCAGCTCAACCACAGCTACAACAGCATGTATATGATTATGGAGAGGACACTTCATCCTTGTTGTGACGAGCAAGGGAAAAACACGGGAGGTGGCAGTTTACTTGGCGAAACAGGATGTTGCTACGGTTCACCTTTGACGATGGGAGTGACTATTCAGTCACACTGATCAGCTACCTCCCGTCTCAAACTGGGCAACCCCCATTCAGTAAGGTGCTTATCCGCCACGTCTGTTTGCTTCTATGGGTGTATGGAGCTAGGACAAAAACCGAAAGGCAGACGTTAAATCCAGCACCAGGCAAAAAAAGAGTAAAACTAACCCCATGGAAAACTGGGGACCTGGAATGTTAGAACAATAACAACCGGAATGAACACTACAAACCTGGAGAAAACAGAGGACATCAGAAAGACAGCAATCATAGACAGGGAGCTCACACGACTCAATGTATACATCACTGCCCTGCAAGAGACAAGACTTGCTAACTCTGGTACCATCAGGGAAAGAAACTACACATTCTTCTGGAAGGGTCTTGGGGAAAATGAGAGGAGAATCCATGGTGTGGGCTTTGCAGTACACAACAGATTGCTGAACAGGATCAGCACCCCACAAGGTATATCCGAACGTATCACTGTCATGGAAATGGAAACCAAAACTGGAAAGGCTCACTTCATCAGCGCCTACGCCCCAACCCTAACAACAGAAAATGAGAAAAAAAAACAGTTTTACGAGGAACTTCAGGATGCAATCAACAACGTCCCAAAAGCAGACCAACTGTTTCCCATGGGCGACTTCAATGCAAGAGTAGGTACTGAAAACAAAGTATGGCCCACCTGCCTTGGACCTTTTGGGCTGGGAAAAATCAACGAAAATTATGGTCAGAGACTCTTAGAATTCTGCACAAATAACAACCTTTGCATCACTAACACCTTCTACAGTGACAAGGACGGACACAAGGTTTCTTGGTGCCATCCAAGATCAGGCCATTGGCACCAAATTGACGTCATCATCGTCAGGAAGAAGGATGCCAACATGGTAAAGCAAACAAGATCCTTCTATAGTGCAGACTGCAACACAGACCACCTTTTAGTTATAGCTAAGGCAAAGATAGTCACAAAGAAAACCCCAAGAGCTGAAAAACAAAAGAAGCCTAAGATCAACATAAGAAATACCAAAGACCCAGCGTTAAAGGCAAAATTTCAAGAACATGTTAAAGAAGAGCTCCAACATCTAAATAGCTCATCCCCAGACAACATGTGGAATAGCATGAGATCTACAATTTATAATTCTGCGTCGATTACTTTTGGAATAGAAAGACCTTGCAAGGAGGACTGGGTTGAGGCCAGTGCATCAACACTCGCACATCTACTCGAGAAAAAGCGTAAGATTATGATAGAACACAACACAAAACCAACAGAGAGTACAAGGCAACAGCTACGTGCTGCTAAATCCAACCTTCAAATAGAAACCAGAAAGTGTGACAATCAGTACTGGGACAAGTTATGCTCAGAAATCCAACAGGCCAGCGATACAGGAAATATCAGGAAAATGTATGAAAACACCAGAGTTGCTATTGGACCAACAGCAAACAAAGTGGCACCTCTTAAGTCTGTGACAGGTGAACAGCTGACAAACAAGAAGAAACAAATGGAAAGATGGGTGGAACATTATTCAGACTTATACTCAGAGGAGCGACATGTTGATAGACAGCTACATGAGGCCATTCCTCAGCTCTCCGAAATGTCAGAACTTGATACAACACCAACAGAAGAAGAACTCTCCTCTGCAATCGGTGAACTCGCTTGCAGAAAATCAGCAGGAAATGACAACATACCTGCTGAAGTGCTGAAAGAGAACAAAGAGACCCTCCTCCCATATCTCTACAAGCTACTAACGACTTGTTGGCTGAAAGCAGAAATTCCACATGACATGAGAGATCCAAAATCACCACACTCTACAAAAACAAAGGGGACAAGGGAGATTGCAACAACTACAGAGGTATCTCGTTGCTAAGCATCACTGGAAAAGCTTTCGCTAGGATCATCCTGAAGCGACTTCAGAAACTAGCAGAAAGAATCCTACCAGAGAGCCAATGCGGTTTCAGATCAAACCGCTCAACAATGGACATGATCTTTTCTATTCGTCAGCTACAAGAAAAATGTAGGGAGCAACGACTGCCATTACATACTGCGTTCGTCGATCTGACAAAGGCTTTTGATACAGTCAATAGATCAGGACTGTACATGGTGCTTGGAAAAATTGGCTGTCCCCCAATACTGATACAGCTCATCATCTCATTCCACGAAGATATGAAGGCCACCATTCAGTTTGACGGTTCAACATCAAACAGTTTCAACATCAAAATCAGAGTAAAGCAAGGTTGTGTCTTAGCACCAACCCTTTTTAGCAATTATTTTGCTGTCTTACTGCAACACGCATTCAAAGAGTCACCAGGGGATATCTTCCTCTACTGGAGAACTGATGGGTCGCTCTTCAATCTTGCTCGACTCAAGGCCAAAACCAAGATCAACAAAACAACAATACGAGACCTTCTCTTCGCCGATGATGCTGCTCTTGTTGCTCACAGTGAATCAAACCCTACAAACAATGATGGTCCGCCTATCAACAGCATGCAAGGTCTTTAGCTTGGTCATCAGTGTTAAGAAAATAGTCATCCTTACCCAAGAATGTGCAGAGCAGAGCCATATATGGCTGAACGACAAGGAACTTAAGACAGTGTACAAGTTCTGTTACCTGGGGTCTACCATCAGCTCTACAACATCACTCGATTATGAGATCAACATCAGGATAGGGAAAGCAGCAACAACTTTTGGAAGGCTGACAAAACGAGCATGGGAAAACAAAAGATTAACCATCAAAACAAAGATTAAGATTTACGAAGCATGTGTCCTCAGCACACTCCTTTATGGATCTGAAACATGGACCTTGTACAGCAGACAAGAAAAGCGCCTCGACATTTTCCATCTCAGATGCTGCCGCAAGAACTTAGGCATTTCGTGGCGTGACAAGGTTACAAATGTTGAAGTGTTGGCACGGGCAAACCTCCAGAGCATGACAACTATCCTGTGTTTAAAAAGATTAAGATGGCTTGGCCATGGCAAGAGAATGGATGACAACCGGATCCCGAAGCAACTTCTATATGGAGAACTAGCCAAGGGAAAGAGACAAAGAGGAAGACCAAAATTGAGGTACAAAGATACCTGCCAAAACAGCTTATCTAAGCTTGGAGTAGATGTTAACACCTGGGAAGAAATAGCTGAGGACCGGAAAACATGGAGGAATATTATAAAGGAAAGAACAGCCTTAGAAACCACCAGGCTGAGAAGCGCCAACGACGAAAAGAAAATAGCGGAAATACAGAGCTTCAATCTACGACACTAGCATGCAAGCACTGCAACAGAATCTGCGCTTCAAACATAGGAAGAATTAACCATGAAAGAAGCTGCTTGAAGACAGCCTTGAGACCAGTATATATATATATGCATGTATATAATATCTTCCTCCGCATAGCTGTCGTTGTAAGGAGCATACGTTTCAAGGTATGTTGTTGTTTTGCCACCTTCTGTGAATTTTATGCGCACTAGAGTCTCTCTGAAATTTGGTTGATTTCGCAGATTGTATCCATTTTGGCTGGGTGTATGATGCTGCGTATCCCATGGACAGTCAGAAAAAAACAAATAAAGAAGTCTTAGTTTAAGCAAATTTCAGATGACAGCTTAAGACGAATATACGAAAACGACAGGCAAATTTCATAGAACACACAATGCGGAAAGAAACATTGGAGATTATTGTTTAAAAAACAAAAAACCCAGGCAAGTTTGATGGAAAGAGAGGCAAAGACAGACAGAGGGGAAAAGATACTGGACTAGTTGACAGCATGGCCGGGAACAGCAAGAACGACAGACACCATCGCTGCAGCGCAAGTCAGAGTGAAGTGGAGGTCCGTGATCGCCGACGTCAGTCGCGGCAAGGCACCGGATGATGATGATGATGATGATGATGATGATGATGAGGATGAGGATGATGATGATGATGATGATGATGATGATGATGATGATGATGATGATGATGATGATGCAAGCTACGCCATGTTTCACTCTCTCATTTTCAGGTGTTCCACTATAGATCAATCTGTAGCCTTTCAGAGTCAATTTGCTATTGTTGCCTTTCTTTCTTGTGTCTGAAAAGGCCATGGGTGATTTCCTTTTTCTCTGCAATATTCACGATTTCTGGTTCTTTGTCTCCAAGTCCACTGACATCCCGCGTGCTTCTTTTGGTCGTTGTTCTTGCTCAGTGTCCGTTTATTGTTTTCCAAGTATGTTGCAGTTTGAATCATTCAGTGCATGTACGTATTTATTTCACCTTTGATTTTCTCGTAGCTTAGTTTATCCGCCGTCGGCTTGCTTGGCCAGTCACGGTTTCACCAGAGACCCTTTAACCAGCAACATTTCGGGGTGACCTGTGTCGGCCTTCTCGGCTTGCGTAACGCCCCAGAGACATAAAGTCACAAAGTCGTACTTCACTACTTCACCCAGACCCAGCTATCCGGTGCAGTCGTTTTCGTCCCACATCTTTGTTTCATGACCCGTTTTTGTCCCACTTTTGTTCAGCCACGAATCCACCCCACCCGTTTTTGTCCCACATTTCTCATAAAATGTAACCGATTACCATTCTATACCTATGTCTCTATCTATCTATCAATCAATAATTTTCTATTTTCTAAAAATACATATTATTATTATCCAGCTCTAACTTCCCACCCCTCCTTTGGACGTACGCATCTGGAAACCACAGAAAGACAGGTAACGGATATGAAAGTTTTCTTCCATTGACATTTTGCAGACACATTCACAAGTTCTCACCCTTATGTCTTTGACTGATTATGAAGAAGCAAGGATGGGTAAATCAAAACAGCTCGAAATTAAAGCATCAGGCAGACCAGAGCTACAGACGCGGAGAACAAAACACGGCAGAACTAAAAAGATAAGCACTAAAAGAAGTATAAAGATTGGCTTATTTCACAAAAGACTTTTTCTCTGCTGTTAGCTGGAAATGTCAGCCTATCATCTCATGAGCCAGTGGTAGATTGACTATGAAAGATGTACAAAGTTTTACCCTGTACTCATAAAAGATTTGAAGCAAGATACTTTTCACTAGGATTATTATTGAAACTATTATATCAGAGACATTTATTCTGCAAACTTTTTAAACAAATTGTCATCCTTTATGAAAACCTACTTCCACCCCTCCCCCCTGTTGTTGTGATAATAAACAATGTCTTTTCTCCGTGCATCGAAAACGCATTTTCGAATCGGAGTGGCAATTGCAGTAATCTATAAGTCGTAATCAAATCAAGGTGGAACAGAAACGGGTGGGACGAAAGCTGGTACGATGAAATGCAAGAATGAAAATTATTGTTGGACGAATACGGGTTCTCCCCAGCTATAATCCTCTACTTTGTCCCGTTTCCACCTCACGCGGGTGGGGGCGGGGAGGGGGGGTTGTACTTTGGGATGCATCGTGTTATACGAAGCTTTATTTTAAACAGAAGTGCTTGGGTCGCCCCTGTCGACACTACATGTACATGTAGCAGGCTATTCGAGGGGCAGGACATACCGAATTTAAGGCTGACAGTCTTGAAAACTCCACAAAACAACCCAATTCAAGAACCCTCAGACGAGAGAGAGAGAGAGAGAGAGAGAGAGAGAGAGAGAGAGAGAGAGAGAGAGGGAGAGAGAGAGAGAGAGAGAGAGAGAGAGAGAGAGAGAAGAGAGAGAGAGAGAGAGAGAGAGAGAGAGAGAGAGAGAGAGAGAGAGACCGATCGACAGACAGACAGACAGACAGACAGACAGACAGACAGATAGGCAGACCGACAGACCGACAGACAGACAAGCAATACAACAAACAAACATTCATGTACCAGTTGTTTGCTCTTATTCAATCCATTTCTTATGTCTGCAAATGTGGACAGAACTGTAACACAACACCACAGAACACTCTCTCTCTCTCTCTCTCTCTCTCTCTCTCTCTCTCTCTCTCTCTCTCTCTCTCTCTCTCTCTCTCTCTCTCTCTCTCTCTCTCTCTCTCTCTCTCTCTCTCTTTCTCTCTTTCTCTCTCTCTCTCACTCTCTCTCTCTCTCACACACACACACACACACACACACACACAAACACACACACACACACACACACACACACACACACACAAACACACACACACACACACACTTCGCACACATACGTACACACACACATGCACACTCATACACACACACGGTATTTATATTGTCCTGTGATTCTATCTGACTGTTAATAATGAAAGAAAGATAAATGTTTACGCTGACTCAGCGTTTCACTTCGGTAAACGAAAGAGTGGGGAAACGTTGAGGCGTAGATACCCACGCAACCCTTTTTTTCTTTCTTTTTTTTCTTTCAAATTTCGCCTAAGGCCTACCCGAATAAACCTGTAGACATCCGCGCACGTTGGTCCACGTATTGACCAGTCACTGTGATGTTAGGAAAGTCGTAGGAAAAACCGTCGAGAGAAGATGTTCTGCTTATGTCTGTTCTCTTAATGTTTAAAATAATCATGTAAATTTTACTTATTGCCGTCGTTGGAAATCATCATCATCATCGCCGTCTTCGTCGTTTAAAAAAAAATACTAGTACTTATCATTGTTGTTGTTTCCTAAGTTTTTAAGTTGTTGTTGTTTTTGCTGTTGTAGTATTTGTTTTTATCATACTTGTTGCTTTTTTAATTGGTTTTAGCTGGCAGTTGCGTGTTTTGTTGTTGTCGCCAAGTTTACTCCCATTTTCACCACCCGTTACTAAAAGTATATGAGGAAGGATTTGAATTTCAAAGATTTTATAGCCTACCCTTCTATCTGAGACAGGGTCACCGTTTAAAAAAAAACAACTAAAAACCTTTCCAAATGGAGTACACTGTTACTCCCTCTCCATATCCCACTTTTAAAAAATCTCCCCTCCTTCCATGCCTATCTTCTCGATCACGACTCAGATGTCGTGCTTTTATGGGGTTTTCTCCGTCGTGCATATCCGGTCTGGGTGGGGACTATGGTTGAGCAAACAATTGAGTAGTTTGCAAAAAAAGGACCTGCTGCTACTGCTGCTGCTGCTGCTGCTGCTGCTGCTGCTGCTGCTGCTGCTGATGATGATGATGATGATGATGATGATGATGATGATGTGAATTCAACAATGACACGTGCATTCTTGCCACTGTAACTGATACATGTGTCGACCTAGTCACAGAATTGTCTTTTTGAAGTACTTGAAGAGACGCATTCCACAAACCAATTTTGCTGTCATGATTAATTACAGCAGTGTCATTATAAATATGACTTCAATATATTACGCCCCCCCCCCCCCTAAAAAAACGGATGAACAGAGAAGAAACAAAAAACATCCCCTGTAAACCAAAACAAAATACTGAACTGATCTACGATCTACACGCTTCTATGGCCCACTTCTTATATTAAGCTATATCAACATGTTTTTCTTCCCGCGAAGGGTATAGGCCGCTGACAATTTTAGAGATCTAACTGGTCGTCGTTGACTTTTCTTCTTTTTTTAAAAATTTAATAGGCTACTAAAATTATAACTGGGGGCGTTTCTAGCATTAAAGTTTTCGATCATCCACCACCCCCCCCCCCCCCCCCCAAAAAAAAAATATTTAAAAAAATTAAACAACGACCACCTGTAGAAGACCACCACAACAACAACAACAACAACAACACATAGGCCTACACACAACCACAGCAGCAAGGCAAAACAGAAAACATCAACAACAAAAACTAATACATGTGCAAAAATAAACCAACAGGCAGCAAACGCACAAGCAAACAAGCAAAAACAAACTCCAAATACATTTTAAACAACAACAAAAACAAGGCCACCTAAATCAAATTGGCATGGTTATAAAAAAACATTATGAATTCTATATGCTTAAATCGTTTGCGTTAGGTTACTTATTTATGC
>NW_004798056.1:316681-317668 GCF_000002075.1 Aplysia californica | reverse complement strand
ACAAACGCACATGCACACTCATACACACACACGGTATTTATATTGTCCTGTGATTCTATCTGACTGATAATAATGAAAGAAAGATAAATGTTTACGCTGACTCAGCGTTTCACTTGGGTAAACGAAAGAGTGGGGAAACGTTGAGGCGTAGATACCCACGCAACCCTTTTTTTCCCTTTTCTTTTTTTTCTTTCAAATTTCGCCTAAGGCCTACCCGTTTAAACCTGTAGACATCCGCGCACGTTGGTCCACGTATTGACCAGTCACTGTGATGTTAGGAAAGTCGTAGGAAAAACCAGCGAGAGAAGATGTTCTGCTTATGTCTGTTCTCTTAATGTTTAAAATAATCATGTAAATTTTAATTATTGCCGTCGCTGGAAATCATCATCATCATCGCCGTCTTCGTCGTTTTTAAAAAAATACTAGTACTTATTATTGTTGTGGTTTCCTAAGTTTTTAAAGTTGTTGTTGTTTTTGCTGTTGTAGTATTTGTTTTTATCATACTTGTTGCTTTTTTAATATTGGTTTTAGCTGGCAGTTGCGTGTTTTGTTGTTGTCGCCAAGTTTACTCCCATTTTCACCACCCGTTACTAAAAGTATATGAGGAAGGATTTGAATTTCAAAGATTTTATAGCCTACCCTTCTATCTGAGACAGGGTCACCGTTAAAAAAAAAACAACTAAAAACCTTTCCAAATGGAGTACCCTGTTACTCCCTCTCCATACCCCACTTTAAAAAAATCTCCCCTCCTTCCATGCCTATCTTCTCGATCACGACTCAGATGTCGTGCTTTTATGGGGTTTTCTCCGTCGTGCATATCCGGTCTGGGTGGGGACTATGGTTGAGCAAACAATTGAGTAGTTTGCACCAAAAAAAATCTTGTTGTTTTTGGTTTTTGTTTATTCTTTTGTTTGTTTGTTTGCTTGTTGGTGTTGGCAGTGGAGGTGGAGGTGGTGGTAGTGGTGATGATGGTGGCGGTGGTTCAAT
>NW_004798056.1:310649-314892 GCF_000002075.1 Aplysia californica | reverse complement strand
GGGGTTCAGAGGCCCAGCCGGTGGGATCAATGGTCGCTTGTCCGATCGGCAAGCAGTGGTCAAAACTTCACACCTCTCAATTGGTATCCTGTCTGATAAGGACATGCGTCAGTCTTACTAATCCAATTACCACCAGTGCTTGCCTTTGATAGGACTACTTTTGACCTATTCAAAAAAGAAACGTTTGAAAATCTCCTTTGCTTCCACCCATAGTCCCACCCACCAATGCCACTCCTCAATCATGTAACAACAATTCGAGGAACTCAAGGAGCTAATACAAACTGTAACCTCCTTGGAGGAACTCTTTTCTTGGCTGGCCCTACAATCAGGGTGGCAGGCATTGGTCAATCTAATTTCATACTTCTGGCTACCCAGGAAAGTTTCCGTAGTGGCTAGCTACCCGAGCACTATCACGGCCACGGGCAGTCATGAGATTTCACACCCACACTACCCTGACCATCTTCATCGCTCTGGGCTCAAATGATGGGGTAGCATCTACCCCCAAATTCCACCCCATCTCTGATTCTAGATCTAGATATAGATCCAGTCTGACCTGCTCTACTAAACTAACTTTAACGGCTTAGAGTTAACGGCCACCGGTCCAAGCAAGACAATCGGTTGTGTACAAATAGCCACTTCCCACTTCTCGCACCCCCGCCCATTCGTTCTTTCTATGAGGCCTCAAACGTAACCACACTACTACACACCTGTCTAAAACGTCCACCTTAAGATAACCACTTTTCTCCTTGACAATAATGGGTGGTCGTTTTGGTCAATTTCGATTGTATATTGTAGCTTCTTCTTGTTTTTGTGAATGAATGCGGGTCCAGATCACACTATACTATGTCTAGATAACTCAAGAGACTGAAGCTCTGTTTGCAACTGTTCTGCCTTTTGCCGTGGGTTAATCTGGTTTTGGCCTCAACGATACTGTAGGCCTCTGTCCTGTACCCTTACCCCTAGCTGTAACCGTAACCAATATAAGATTACTATTGATATTTCATTACTCTTGGGGCAAAAACCTGAGATTGCCTTTGTTGTTTGGTGTAGAGCGAAAACTTCCATCAATCTTCCAGATCTGATATTCACAAATTTACAATTTATTCTATAATACAAGAAATAAAGTAAGGGTTGGTTTGGGCAAGGGTCTAGGGTTAAGGTGGGGTAAGTTTTAAAAAGTTAAGGGTAGGTTTTACCCTAACGTATCCCTACTACCCTAACCCTAACCGTTACACTATTTATTCCCGAATCCAGCAGATATCATGATTAAAACTTGCAGATATATTGAATATATTAAATGAAATATTGCCAACTTCCCTCTAATGCTCATCAAGTTGGATAACCTCACTCAAACCCTGTGCGTGGGGATCCCATGACCAATACTTTTGAAGGAATTGCTTGTAGTATCTCTAGACCAGTGATGGGCAAACGGCAACTTATGGGTCACGTGTGTCCTGGCAAGAGGTTTCATGCAACCTGCTGAACCTTTTTGTTTTTTCAAATGACACACTGTAAAGCCTTGCATGGGCGCTCAGTGTTGCATGTCCCTGACATCGCAGCAAAAGATCAGGTTTAACTTCAATATATATATATAATAACTGAATATGAATAATGTTTTTATTGTTTAAAAAGGGCATTGTTTACAGATGATTCAAATGCACAGTTGAAATTGTTCAAAACAGCCACCAATTGTCGAGGAGTAGATCTAAAGTGATTGTCTCAGACAGGTGGATATGTCATAAATATTATAAGACAACTCAGTGGGGGAAGTTATATAATAGTCGTTTGTCAAGAGGCAATTTACTCACCCCTTCTCTAGACTGACTCTCTTACAACATTAACACTCATTTTGTGTAAACCCCACTCCACAATGCCTCATAAGGCATAAGGTGCTTGTCCTTATGAAATCCTGTTGCTGTGGTAAATAATAATCTGTTCCCTCCCTTTCCACCCTTGGTCCTTGTGAAGCTGCTCATGTTGCTCCCGCTAATGTTCTCTTCAATATATATATATATATACATTACAATGTTTGTGGTCAGGCCACTAACAGAATGCTGCTACTAGTATTTTTAATATTTTGGTGCTGTGCATGCAACAAGTATTATGGTAAAAGCCAATCATTCTTGGTTGAAATTTGCTAATAAATGTGTAGATAGACTTCTTTATTTCCTTTTGGCCCTAACTGGATTTAGTTTTGAAGAAAGATTTTCTGTCTTTACCACATTTTATTTTCCTGTGTTCTCTTTGTGGATCTAATCGGAAGTAGACAGTAGCTTCTTTCGCCGATAATGCTAAATGTTTTTAGAATTTGACTGTTTTCCCTTCCTGAGGTTAAGATCCATTTATATCTGCCTCAATATACTCTGTCATGTATTTTTTTAACTTTTCTCAGTTTTCAAAAGGGTTAATTCTTAATTGTACAGGAGTGGGCAAAGCTCATCTATTTTTACTTTAAATTGATAGGTATTGCTTATAGGTGAAAGGTGATGTTCACACATTACTTATCTTACTGATTTGCGAAGAGACAGGAGGATGATCAGATGGATTATGCCTTCTCCCCGAAAAGGAACCTTCACTAACCTTCTCATGAGTGTTATCAAACAATAAGTTGGCATGTGATATGTGTCTGTAGAAATAGAGTGCTTGATTGTTGTATTCTTTCTTAAACTTAATTCAAAGTTGCATATTAACTGAAGGAGTCGTAAATTAGCTGATTTTGGTAACAGCCAGGATAAGCTGAATGTTTTTAAAGCAACGAGGACTGAAACGAAAAAAGTGGACCATAGTGTTCTCATTTTTTCCTAGTGCTACGGTCTATTGTAAAGTGGATCATTAAATGGGACTTCCAAGGCTGTGAGCAGAAATGTGCCCAAAGTGTTCATGCTTTAGGGTTCTGTAAGGCCCAAACTGAAAATGAATAAATATCAGGGTGGTTGACGAGGGGGGGTTGTTGGGCACATGTGGTGCGCACTGTGAGTTTTCCCATCAAAACGAGGTGGGCAGTATGGCATGTGATTGCATGCTGATATTGTTGACTTATCTTATACAGGCCGGCAGTGTCGATTACTGTGTCTCTGAATTTTTGCTTGCATGATGTGATACTGTATACTTTATTAAATATTACGTGTTTTACTTTTGATTCTCATGCAAGATGACGGTTTCAGGAGACAAGACTAAAGACTTCCCCTTACTCTGTCCAAAACTTCAATTTTTGCATCTTTTCTAACAAGTCTATTTGCAAAAATTTATTTTCTAATTCTAAAATGCTTTGTGGCCATGTATTTATTTCCCATAAATTAGGCAACGGTGTACTGAGTTGTGCATTCCGGGTGGCTATGGGTGAGGTTGTACATATGTAATTTGACATCACACCACACTAAAAGTAGTAACGGTTGGGCAGTGTGTATCATGTAGTATTACTTATTTGACAAATTCAGTTTATTCTGACCTGGATGATGTAAAGTCAGTCAGTATAGGGATAGAGATGATGAGGTTTATGTGAACAGCTCCACATTTAATGCCCAATTAAAATAGATTCCTATGAAGGATGCTAAGCTAATATTCATACTCCTCTCGTTGCACAAGGTTGTGCAAGCGAATGTGGTCAGTGTCAGCATAATATTGTCTAGAATATGAACAACAAAGCCCCCCAGGTAGAGCAAAAGACTGGTGGTAGACTTGTTCGTCAGTGCCATTAGCTCTGTTAGTGTTGTTCTGGGCTGAGGTGTGGATGCCTATGGTTTGCATCCCCAGTGGGGTGTTTTTGAACTTGGGTTGGTGGAGGAGCTTCCAAAGCTTTCTACCTATTGAGTCAGTCAAATCGGAGAAGGTCATTAAATTTGGAGGTCCAACCATTTGAATAACCCATACCATACAGTACTGTTGGAGTGTGACATATTCGTGAGAAAGTGAATAAAAAAGTCGAACTAACTGAATACAAAACAGGGGGACAAGTTTGAGGGAATCCACTTGAAGATCAGCAGTAGTTTACTCCCAATACATTTGATATTCGCCCGCTATTCAAACTGTTCAGGTGTTGTTACAACGAGCTCCATGAAACGATCGCTTTATTCATGAATGAGATTACCGTGATAGTGATAGTAGTTGAGGGAGAAGCTCGCTCATCGATTCAGTCTGGGGGTTTAATGGAGCGTATGAGTTCAAAGGTCAATGCGTTTGGGAAAGTGTGTAGTACATGCATATAATTATTATGCAATATGTAGTATTTTGCGGTGTGTGTGTG
>NW_004798056.1:307743-309666 GCF_000002075.1 Aplysia californica | reverse complement strand
ATAATAATAATAATAATACATGTAATAGGTTGCATTTGTATAGCGCTCTATTCTAGTACATGTATAAGCTCTGGGCGTTTTACATCAACCACGTGATAACTGAGCGAATCACAAAAGATAAATATTTCACAGTAACTAGA
Organism: Aplysia californica; assembly: GCF_000002075.1. Classification (NCBI taxonomy): domain Eukaryota; kingdom Metazoa; phylum Mollusca; class Gastropoda; order Aplysiida; family Aplysiidae; genus Aplysia; species Aplysia californica. Next base: position 309,526 of record NW_004798056.1, on the reverse strand, counting down.
AAAACCAGACCACCCACATAAAGAAGAACTTTCACAACCATACATTAATTATATATACACATAAGGACAGCAGTAAAAACAAAACATACCAGCACTTACTAACACACTATAACTAAGAATTAAACAAATGCGTCTTGAGCTATCATTTCAAAGTATTAAGATTTGTTATTTCTCTCTGATTCTGGAGCAAGGAGGAAAAAAATAGTATTGTAATTTCATTCTAGGTGCTTTGAATTTTGTTCGGTGTGTGGATGACCGTAACTGACGAGATGGAACATATGGTATAGTAAAAGCTCAAATAGATATGATGGGACTTTTTCGTCAAGACACTTATAACATCTTTTTGGACTGCGGTGTTGACAGTGGTTTTTTGTGTGGTTATATTATAGATACACGGCAGGGCATTCTTGGGCGCTAATTTCATTTTTTAGATTTCAGACTACCCAAAATAATGTATTTCCTCATCCTATATTTTGGTCATCACAGCAGAAAACATAGGTTCGCGTAATGGTCAGGCACTTTGCTGTACATGCATAAGACATGGAGGTAATTGCGGGGGGAGGGAGGGGGGGTGGGGTTATTATGTATCTAGTTTTCCGACTGTCTACCGAAATGTGATACAGCTCGAGATGTCCATGACAGCCAGGGCGGATCGCCCTCTATGGTGTGGTGGTTAGGCACTTCGCTGTCACACGCAGATGGCCATTTTTATCAAGTACATCTTGATTTTTTTCTTATTTATAGGAATCTGTATCCTTTTCAACCCGGGTTGGCTCCATGGTCTCAGCCCGCCTCCTGAATGATCTAAATTCTGTCGACGTGTGCGTAAAAACACTAACTTGAACAAGGCAGAAAGAAAGAAAAGCAAGGGAGGTAGTTGGAGGGCGCCACTGATATTGTCCTACTATGCATTACGTTTTCTTTCTCTTCGTTGTTTCTCTCTGTCTGACTGACATACTCTCTCCCAGCACGGGTTTAGGGACTCGAGCCTCAGCTGGCTCCGACGTTGTGTCCTTAGGAAAGGCATTTTACTCGAATTTCCTACTTGACTCAGTCCTTTCCGAGATGGGCGTTAAACTCGGAGGTCCCGCTTCTTAAATAACATAACAGTTGACAGGGATCCATACCATGTGGGTGGTTGGCAGGTGCTCTGGTATGGTTTGCTTCTTCTTTCCTATCAAACATCTATCTTCCTTATCTTCCCTCCTTCTTTTTTATGTTTGTTACTCTCTTGTAACACCTCTAATCTTCTGGCGCTCATATAACCTTATATGCAGTTGCGAGTGCCGTAAAACCTCTACTAAAACTAAAACCCATACCATTAAGAAATTTTTTTATCTCCACACCAAACGCCCTTTGTTGTTTCTTTACGTGCGCCTCATTTCTCAGACCTGACCACCAGGGTGGAAGCGAAAGTACTTTTCATGATCAGCTGTCTAAATTGTGTCGATGTGGGTGTGAAATCAGTCAATCTCAGGCTGGAATGTGTCCGACCGAATGGTTCGGGTCTGTACGTTTTTATTTTCTCTTTCTTCATGCTTGTTTGAGTTTTATGACAATTTCCGCCGACCGGATTGCCGTTATTTTCCAAGCTGTTCTAGAAGACCCGGCGTTTCTGTTATGCTCGTCCTGTTCGATTACCACTAATTTCTCCCTGGACTTACAGAAGTGCCGGACTAGATTGGTCTCCCGGGCACACGATCTTACCCCTGAGTAAATACAATTGGCGTATTTCTCTTATTCTACAGGTCTTCTGGGAGGGTTGTGTTGTTGCTGTTTTGAG
>NW_004798056.1:304531-305524 GCF_000002075.1 Aplysia californica | reverse complement strand
CAAAACAAAGTGATTCCAATGACTCTTTACAGAGGAGTCGACGAGTGACCCGATTTCACACCGTGGGGAGACTAGTAGAGAGACTAGAAACTGCTACCTCATGCCTCCAGGGTAGATAGGGTGCTCCAGTTTCGCTCATGTTTTAATTTCATCGCAACACACCGTCTATGGTCGATCTATTTGATATAATATCATGTAGATCTAGTACATGCTCATTAAATACAGTTGAATCTGGGGGCTCTCTTGGCCTAGAGTTTAATGTGTTCGCCTGTCATTCAAAGATCCCGGGTTCGAATCCGAGTAGCGACGGAAAATGTTTCTTCTCTTCTCTAGAATTGTCTCCTTTCAGCTAATTTCCTGCTCTGTAGCAGTGTTCTGTCGTCTGCTTTCGCTCCACTTTCTGACCACACCCCCTCACCTCCTTTGCCACCCTCTTCTGGGCTTCTGACTCTTTCTGCAGCCTTTCTACTGCTGCTCCTTGGGACCTTCGCACTGCTGTCTTTCAGCCGCACCCCATATCTTCTGAAAGGAAAGATCTACTCCTAACCTTCTCGGACAAGGGCGAAAAATCTCGGAGGTCCCATGTGCAAGTTGCGCACGTTAAAGATCCATGGTGGTCTAAAATCGATTAGAGTTGGTTTCGGCTGCCACCCGGGCAAGGTTCAAAGTTTCCTACCCACTGAAAATGTTTAACCCTATCCGTACGCCTGGGGTCATTTTGTACCTTGTATTCTTCACGTTTTAGAATACTTCTAGTTCAAAGATCTCTTTGAAACTTTCAGTAATTCTTTTTTAAAAATCAGTTTGACAGACTACTATGCAAAGCGTACGGATCGGATGAGCGAGTAAATTTCCTCTTTAGAAAGTGGTGGCACAGAGTTCCCCACGTCATATGTATACGATAGTAAAACACGACGTACGGATATGGTTAATGTGTCTCGCGCGCTCATATGACCTTGTGCAGTTGCGAGCGCCGCCAAACACGTAAAAAAA
>NW_004798056.1:300898-302225 GCF_000002075.1 Aplysia californica | reverse complement strand
TTTTGTGTTTGTTACTCTCTTGTAACACTTTTAATCTTCGGCACGTATATGACCTTATTGTGTTGCAAGTGCCGTAAAACTCTTACTAAAACTAAACAACTTTCTCCCTGCGAAAGACCTCTTCTCCACCCGGCGTCGAAAGCTGTGTTTCCCACACTGCCCGGATTGGCCTTGACCTGACAGTCAGGGTCAAAGCAGCCCGCCTCCTGAATAATCTAAATTGCGTCGATGATGCTGGAAAACCTTCCCAGTCAGACCCATGACCCCATTATAAATAAGCGAGTGTGGTGTGACACAGCGTATTTGCTGCCGGGCGTTTACTCGAATCTCTTTGTGCTGACAAAGAGTTCATTGGCACACATACAGAGAGACCCGTACTAGAACTAGCTTCCCATGGGTAGAAGGGGGTGAGATTATTTTGATTGAGAGGCTTGAGTTGATAGGGTGGGTTTGTGCTTGTGTGTGTGGGGTGGCGACGGGTGTGGGTCATAATATATAATTATTGTTGCTATTGTTATTGTGTTGTTAATTGTGTATCCATCATCTTTGCCTGTATCACTGTAATTCAGGGTATAGGTCACGGACAAACATTTTCTACTTTCCCCTATACTGGATCCTCCTGGGTTAGCATCTTGACAGTCTTTTCACTTTTCTGTACATTAATTTACGGCGCTTGGTTGGCAGGTGCTCTAATGAGGTTTGCTCCTGCTTTCCATTCAAACATATGTCATCATCATCTCTCCACCTTCTCTTTGCGTTTATTATTGTCTTGTAACACCTCTAATCTTCGACACATGAGGCATGACCTGATTGTGTTGCAAATGCTGTAAAACTCTTACCCAAACAAAACAGATTAATTATGTGATTAGATTATTGGTCTGTTGACAGAAAGAATGAGCGCAAGCGGTTGGAGAGTGATAATGGTAGCCTCCACTTCTTCTCTTTCCCTCTGTTGTTTCTGTCTTGCTATTTCTCTGCAACGAATCTCCATTATCGTGTTTTCAGGGTTTTTAAAAAACTTATATACTCAAACTTAACTTGACCAAGTCTGTGTCGATAGTGCCGTTAAACGCCTTCTCAATCAATCAATCAATCAATCAACCAATCAATCAGTCAGCCAATCAGTCAATCAATCAGTCAGACAGTCGGTCTGTCAGTTTGTCGGTCAGTCAGTCAGTCAGTCAATCAAGCCTAACTGAGCCTAAAATGTGCACAACGGCATTGCTGCTGGTGTTACATTGTACTGCGGTGCCTGTAAACCCGGCTCGAATCTTCACCTGAGAGTCGTTGGAGGATGCCACTCAACTGGTACGCCCCACTTTTTTGT
>NW_004798056.1:298559-299698 GCF_000002075.1 Aplysia californica | reverse complement strand
ACACACACACACACACACACACACACACACACACACACACACACACACACATACACACGCACACAAACAGTCCCGACACCAATCTTCTTTATCCCCAACTTCGCTCGAAAAGTAGACTGTTCATTGTCAGATATCCTTGATTGATTCGCATCCTGTATCTTTTTGTGTGGGCGAGTTTTAGAATGACTGTGGCCGGCATTGCTCTGCTCTGCTCTTTCTTTCTTTCTTTCTTTCTTTCTTTCTTTCTTTATTTCTTTCTTTCTTTCATTCTTTCTTTCTTTCTTTCTTTCGTTCTTTCTTTCTTTCTTTCTTTCTTTCTTTCGATTTGCCCGGCAGTTCAAGTACCCTATTTTAGGTTCAAATTGTGGGATCCACAAGGTTTTGTCATCATAAATTCTAGCGGGATTTGCTGGGGTCACAAAAGAAAATTAATAATCTCCGCGGTCTGTCGTTGGACAGTGACCAGTCACAGATAACACAATTCTCACGTGGGGCTGTCAGGTGATGTATTTTGGTCAGCTGTCCTCACAAACCCCAAACCAGAATTTGGCTTCCTGGATTTTCCTTCCACACCTGGATGTCCTGTGTCTACCTTCCTTCCTTCTTTCCTTCCGCCCTGCGTCTTTCTCGTGAATCCTCCTCTATTTCCCCTTTAACTTTAACGATTTGGGGATCGGTTTTCAGCGAATTTAGGACTTGTGGGGAGTGAGGTTTCTTGGTAAAGGTACTGCTCTATAACAACAGCAACTACCCAGCGACTACTCTACAATATATAACAAAAGCAGCAGCAGCAGCAAAGCCAACGATGACAACTGCGATAAATGCAATAACCACCCCCACCCCACTACATTTCTACTACAACAACAAATAAACAAACAAACTACAGCAAAAACAACAATTAAAATCACAGTAACAACCGACTACTACCTCCACGGCAACTACAAACGTCATGGCAATATCAGCTACGACTATCATGACAATAAAAGTACAGCGACAAAAGTAACAACAACAACGAAAGCGACAATAACAACAACTACCACCACCACGACAACAACAACAGCAACAACCACAACAACAACAACAACAACAACAACAACAGCAACAACCAGTACCACAACAACAACAACAACAGCAACAAC
>NW_004798056.1:294312-296660 GCF_000002075.1 Aplysia californica | reverse complement strand
CTCCCCTCACCCCTCACCCCCCCTTCCCCTCTCCCTCTCTCTTGCTCTTTCGGTGTATCCTATATATTTACCAATGTAAACTCCTCCTGACAACGTATTTCGTCTGTGTCATACTGTCGTTGCATTTCTAGAACTACCAGTAGACTGCTCATTGAATCTATAATAATATACTGTGTTTTGATTGTTCTCGAAATGAAATGAGAGCATGACAAAGTTGAAATCGATCGTCGTGAAATGATATGCGATCGGAACCAGCTTGAGCATGTGCCTCACACTACGTCGTGTGCTTTCAGTTTTCTGCCGTTGCTATGCCTCCCTCGAAACACGGGCCACTATTCTGCCTGCCGTGGTTTTTTCAAGTCAGCGATTGTCCCCCTAATAATGTTACAGCCAATCGTAATAATGACCCAGCAGAATCGCCGATTCGCAAAACAGTCATATGTGCGGACGATAAGGCCCCTTCGGTGTGTATACACACACGCATCCAGGCAAACACTCCAACAGTACGGCGGCGCTGGCGGGCTCCCTCGGTGAGGGAATGATGACTCGGGCTGTTAGATGTCCCACGTTCGCTTGTGTTTGAAGATCCTCTCTCAAGAGTTTTATAAGAAACGAGCCTGTCAGTCGAAGGCACAGCCTCTGCCGAGATCGGGTGTGACACATAGGTGGCGGAGATGATCTTAAGACTATTATGTGTGTTAGGATAGATTTTTAAAAATAATATACTTTTAATAAACGCTACTCGCGGTACTGGTATTTAAATTTGTTTGCAACTGGGGGGTTTTTTATACGTGGTTTAGCCCCGCCGCGCTTGTTGTTGGACTTGTGTTGTTCATTCTGCCGTGGATTTTTCTTTTTTTTGGTAACCTTTTTTTAATGACCCACGAGCACATATTGATTTGAAGTCTGGGTAAAGGTTAGGGTATTCTTGCATGTAGCCATCTTTTATCGGTTCTTGGTCGGTGACATTTAGACTTATGCATCTTCCCGTTTAGTCCTCTTCTCAGTGATTCTTCGGACTTAATTGTCGAATTCCTTTGCTTGTGATAGATACAAATTTTAACGTAGTTGCTACTGATTGAAAGTTCTCGAGAATTCTATTGTGCGGACGTGTGCAGATTTTTTTTTTTCTGATTCACAAGTGGACGTTGGTTTGAGCGGTTCTACTCTAGATAGATGTTTAGTGGCAGGAAAAAAATTAATCAGCTGTCGGAGTCAAGAGTGCTTTTATTCTCTATTCATTTGCAGACCCTCTTATATTAAGCATAAATGCTGTGGTCTTTGTAGGTTGAAGAGTAGCCTAGTAGCTGATGAGTTAAGATCACACATCGATTTCTCGAGCTTAGTTTAATTTTTTTTCTCTTGTCCTCCATGCGCGTGCTTTGTGCCGTGTGGTGTAGAGTGTGAGTCGAGTGAAGGGCATCGGTTCAAAGCCAGACGAGCGTGATGGGTTCTTGTAACACCAAGGATTACGTGGTCCCCGCGGAACAGACAGACTCCAATGGTTACGTTGTGTCTGTCAACGGCAGCCACGACAGCGCGAAAATAACCAAAAACGGCAAATCGAAATCAAAATCGGACAAGAGTGCCGACAACAAGGGTTTCACGAATGACTCTTCCGCATCGAATGGGAACGGCGGGGTTCAACCCGTCCGAGCTGACACATCGCACGCGAACGACGTGGTGGTCGAGCAGAACACAGAACGGAGCGACGGTTTCACGGCCGTCAAAGCCGATACGTCACGCCTGGAGGAAGGGGGTGCTGCTGCTGCTGATGGGAACACAGACGATCAGAACAATGGCGTCACGCCCGTGCGCGCCGATCTGTCACATTTGAACGATTTGATCGTGCACGCCGATCAGTCACATTTGAACGATTTGGTCGTGCGCGTTGACGAGAGTGCAGACACGTCTCGCGTGGACGGCGGTGCTTCCGATGGGAATACGGATGAGAAGACCGGGATCGAACCCGTTCGAGCCGACACGTCGCGCCTGGACGATTTGGTGGTGCGTGTCCATGAACAGAGCGACGCTTTCACGGCCGTTAAGGCCGATACGTCATTCTTGGACAATTTGATCGTGCGCGTCGAAGATGACGATTCGGATGCGATGTGAGTTGCTCCTATAATAGTTATAATCTGTGCTTCTTATAGTGCCGAGGGCTGTATTTTCTCCGCATTCGTGTTTGTGGTTTGTTTTGCAGAGATTCGTAGCACCAAGCAGGTTATGACGTGGGATATTGGTGCCTGAAACAGCGGGTTTTGCTCTACGTTTGTCACACGCGCCCGCGATCATACACTCGCACGATCGTGAGAGAAGGAGAGAGAGAGAGAGAGAGAGAGAGAGAA
>NW_004798056.1:290421-293717 GCF_000002075.1 Aplysia californica | reverse complement strand
TCTCTCTCTCTCACACAAACACACACGCGCGCACGCACGCACGCACGCACGCACGCAAACATATACACACACACCCCTACTCAACCACTTTCGTTGTACTCGTCGCTTTCGTCTGGCGTCTGTGGTGCAATGGACTACTACGCTTTTTAACTTTACTGCTGAAGAATTTACGTTCAATTTTAATGTGCAGAAGCTATTTTGTCAAGCGTTTTCGTCTTTCTTCTGGGATGTTATATCTCACCCACCCTCAATGCCCTGTACAGGCTCCGATAGACAGGGTCTAATTCGTCAACCTCATGAATGATGTGGAAGTATAATAGCTCGTACATCGTGAACGGATGACGACCCTTATTATTCGAGGATGAAGGGAAGTTATAGACATTGCTAGACACCGCATTTGGAAGAGCGGCATTTACTATACAGTTGGACCTGCTCTAGCGGCCACCCCTGTATTAGACAATCACCTGTACACACGGCCATTCCCGTTTCCCCCTTGTTTTTTTTGTTGTTGGTTTTTTTCAAATACTTTTTTGGTTAAAACATTATAATGACGCTGTCATGTAAGACGGCCACTTTTCACTTTGACTTTGGTTGATGCTGTCAGTATCTTAGACAATTTGTGGGTGGTTGGCGGGTGCTCTGGTGTGGTTTGATCATCCTTTCCTATCAAACATCTATCGTCTTTATCTCTCCTCTTTCTTTTTGTCTATGTTACTCTCTTGTAACACGTCTATTCTTCGGCACTTATTTGATCGTATCGTGTTGCAAGTGCCTTAAAACTCTTACTAAAACTAAAAACTGGTAGACAATTTCGATTGTATTTACGGTTCATTAATGAGGGTTTGCGGAATGAACCACTCTGAGCTGGCGTGTGCACACTGCGAGCTGGTGCAGGTGTATGTTCTCAGCTTGTATAAATCTATTGTTTCTCTTTATGTCGTGATTGTGTTTCTTAGCTGGTGGTTGGTGTGTAGCTCTGATTATGTGATTTGCTCCTTGTGTCCTATTAAACGTCTATCGTCCTTATCTTTCCCCTTTCTTGTTTATGTTTGTTTCTCTCTTGTCACACCTCGAATCTTCGTCACTTAGATGACCTAATTGTTTTGCAATGGATTTGGTGGATGGTTCGACGGTCCTCACCCTTCCTATGCACATGTGTACATCTCCTTGAGAGAAAGTCTCTGCCATCTATTTCTTTCCTTTGACCATTGTTTTGTGAAACGTATTGATCATGCCCAATCCTAAGGAGCATATCAAGGAAGTCAAAACTCGGAAGGGAGGGAAGTTGTAGGGCCAACGTAGGCTATCTACTTCCTCTATGTTTTCCGCCCAGGCAAAGCTGTTTCATGCATAAACATACCGTTATGTCAATATGTGATCTTCCTCCCCCCCCCCCCTCTTTTCTGGCTATACTGTTCTCGGCAGACATCTGTGGTGTAACGCGTTGACACTTTGCCTTGCTCACAGAAGACGTTAGTTCAATGCCCTATGTGGGGAAGATGGGTTGTTTTTAAAAAAATTGTTCTTCATTTTTGTTGCTTGGGGTTCCCACTCAGCCTGATTTGATTGTGACGAGCAAAATATGGCCAAAGCAGTCAGCAACGGGCAAGTCTAACTTGTGTCAATAGGGGCATAAAACAACTGATTGCAATACTGACTATTACTTTGGTCATCCCAGAAGTTACTGAATAATGATAATGTGTGCTTTCATATGGCGCATATCCAGGCTGTTCGGGCTTCACAACTATTATTACCTCAGCAGGCCCTGGAGCTCTCAAAAACATTCTCAGCTTCAAGGGCTTTAACACTTATCTCACAGACTAACTTGTGCCTGCTCCCCTTTTCTTGTATTCAGCCAATACAGAAGCTTTTCTGTGGATGGTTGGCTGGTGCTCTGGTGTGATTTGCTTCTCTTCTTTCCTATCAAACATCTATCACCCTCATTTCTCCTCCTTCTTTTTTGTGTTTGTTACTCTCTTGTAACCCCTTTAATTTTCTGCACCTATATGACCTAACAGTGTTGCAAGTGCTGTGACAATGGTGAAATTGGTATTGGTTTAATGCCTCTAATGCACTATTAGCAAGTGCTGTAAAACTCAGTCTTACTACAAAAACAAACTTTTCAAACTTTTCCAACAGACGTGTTCATGCAAAGTATGTTTGCTCTTGTCGTTTCAGAGGAGACATTGCCCTCATTGGTCTGGCTGTGATGGGCCAGAACCTCATCCTCAACATGAACGACCACGGCTTCAAGGTGGGTTGAGACTATGACCTAATTGTGTTGCAAGTGCTTTAAACTCACTGAAACTAAAACTAAGATGAACTCTTTTAGGGTGTGGGCCGTGGGTGGGTCTTATGGTGTGCTTTGCTCCTTCTTTCCTATCAAACATCTATTGTCCTTATCCCCTTCTTTTTTTTGGTGTTTGTTAAAATCTCATGTAACACCTTTAATTTCCAGCACTTATTTTTATGATTTTATTGTGTTGAAAGTGCCGTAAAACTCTTACTAAAGCTAAAAGGCAAACTCATTCCATTTTTGTATAAAGTATTTCAGTACTTGTAGTGGTGTTGATACATGGGTTTTTTTATTTTAAAAATTTTTTGAAAGATTTAAAAAATGAACGAATTTCATTTCCCAAAGACAAAATTCTAGATGAAACAAAGCAGATCTAAGGACGTATGTGTTATTATTTTGTTATCTTCTCGTCTGAGATGGACACATTTTTGTGACAAAAGGCAAAAGTTGACTATAACAATCATATTTTATTTTGTGGGGGTTTAGCGGGTGCTCTGGTGTGGTTTGCTCCTTCTATCCTATCAATTAACTATCGTCCTAATATCACCTCCTCTTTTTTGTGTTTGCTACTCTCTTGTAACACCGCTTATCTTTCACACTTAACATAAAAGAGAGAGAGAGAGAGAGAGAAAAGGAGAAGGTTTGGTTTTGTTCACACTTGACCTAATTGTGATACAAGTGCTGTAAAACTCTTACTAAAATTGAAGAAGAAAAGATATCTGATTTTCATGACATCTTCCTGGTTAGGTGGTGGCCTTCAACCGCACAGTGTCCAAGGTGGAGGACTTCATGAACAACGAGGCCAAAGGCACAAACATCATTGGTGCCAAGTCCATGGAGGACATGGTGGCGAAGCTGAAGCGCCCCAGGCGTGTGATGATGCTGGTCAAGGCTGGTGCTGCCGTGGATGCCTTCATTGACCAACTGGTGAGTGGGTGGATGGAGAGAGGGAAAGAGGAATGGATGGGTTGATAGTGATTGTTTGTTTGTGTGTGTAAAT
>NW_004798056.1:253704-290321 GCF_000002075.1 Aplysia californica | reverse complement strand
GGAGAGAGTGGAGAGAAAAGAGAAAAACATAGAGAGAGGGAAGCAGAGAGACAGACAGACAGAGAGAGACAGACTAACAGACAGACGTACAGACAGAGAAAGAGAGAGAAAGAGAAAAAGCTTGAGAAGTTTTAGTTTTGTTGGTTTTTCTGAGTGTGTGGGCATTCTATTGGAGGTGCTGCTTCAGATGTTTTTTTAAAGATCGACTGATTAGTTCCTGAGGAACATTGTTTATACTGTCTGTTGGTGTGTGTGTGTGTGTGTGTGTGTGTGTGCGAGTGAATGTGTATTTAAATCTGTCAGTTCGTGTTTGGGGGTAGAAAGGGGGAGGGGGTGGGGAGGGTTAGCGTTTGGAATGTTCACCAAACAAGGGAGGAATTGAAGTTAATAGAGACAGCTGTGTGCCTGCTACATTTCTGGAGAAAGCTTTTCTGTTGATAGTATTGAGCGGACTTGAATTGTTCATTTGCTCTGTCTGTAGACTCAATAGCATCTATTATTATGGGGAACCTCTAGTGTCAGCATTCTCATGGTGACATATTTATTGTAATTACACTGTCTACTCTGTTAATTTATTCAAGGGAAAGGGAAACTAGAGCTGTAATGAGGAAGGGATCTATTTACATAACCTCTCCTGACTGTTTAACTTAGAAGAGTAAACAGAGACAGGAGTAGATGATGGGGCAGAGAGACAGAAACATGCACCCACACCAGTGGTCTGTATCTGGGCACAGTGTTTAAGACTAGGTCAGTGTTCTACTAAAAAGGGTTTTTAGATTTCACACAAAATGAAGTGATTTTTTTTTTTCTGTTGGTTTTATTTGTTTTTATCTTCTTTTTTTTCCCAGTTGCTTTTATAGCTGTTATTGCCTTCATTCTTTTCTGCTGGTTATGGTTGTTAATACCATTATTTTTTCTTTTGATTGTAGTTTTTATCATGATTTTTGTTTTGTTTTTTATAAAGAAGTTATCATTATATTTCGTTTTTGGTTACAGATGTTATTATTGCTATTTCTTTTCTGTGATTTGTTTAGTTATTTATTATCATTCCTTCTCTCTTTCACCAACAGGTGCCTCTTTTGGAGCGTGGGGACATCATTATTGACGGAGGCAACTCCGAGTACAGGGACTCCAACGTAAGTTCTTGTGTTGTGATCTGATCCTCATTTGGGTTTATTCTCTCCATTGCTTCATCATTCTGCAAAGCTTTGGGTGGAACAGAGAACTTGTTTAGGTAACAGGCTGAAAAACCTCGGTTATTTTCTCTCTTTTTGTTTGTTTTATTGAATTAGTTAACACTTCCCCCCACTCATTTAGAGAAAAGGTTTTAGGAATTTATGTTGTTTCCATTTGCCATCTTTTTGCTGAATGCAGAGAATTAGAAAATTTGTGTGGATTATGCATGCAGGTCTCAGCATTTTGATCATTATTTTATAAGTTTCTTTATTACCTCTTTTTCTACTTTTTTTATATTAAAGGTGCAAACTGGATTTTCTTAAATAAAGGTAACATACTTAATTCCAATCTGAATAATTCACTCACATGTATATGCAAACAACGTATCATAATTTGCTTTTTAAAAAATGCAAAAAGATGATGTGCGGATATGAAGTCAATGCTTTTTTTAAAAATCAGAAATATTCACTCAAACGAACAATATATTCTTGTTCTGCAGCGTCGTTGCAAGGCCCTGAAAGAAAAAGGCATCCTCTTCATCGGCAGTGGTGTCAGTGGAGGCGAGGAGGGAGCTCGCTATGGCCCATCTCTCATGCCCGGTGGCGCCGAGGAGGCTTGGCCAGCTGTCAAGGACATCTTCCAGTCCATCTCAGCCAAGGCTGATGGAGAACCCTGCTGTGACTGGGTGAGTGGGAGCAGACATACTTTATTTACACTTTGGAGTCCCATCTCGCCAATCGGCAAGAACGCCGAACATCCGCTCCCGTCACAAAACGCTGATCGGCGATGTTTACCACCCAGTTTCTTTGGATTTCCCCCCAAAATGCTTGTGATGGCGAGGGTTTTTACTATATGAGCCTTGTGATGACAAAGTGTTAAATCTTAGGAAGGTGTGTGACCCCCTACGATGTTGTGCACTAGTGAGAATACTAGTTCAAATTTGGAGGTGAGGGTCAGTTTTATGACCTAAACTGAGTCGATAGTGCTGTAAACACCTACCCAAACAAACAAACAAGCGTTCAGTTTTACTGCAGCTATGACACTTTGTCAAAATGGTTCACAATGGCATTGATTATAATCTTGAAGTGTAAAGAGGGTGTTGTTATGGATGCTGTACCATAGTCATACATACCCTAAAAAATGTATGACTATTAACTATTTGAATATGGAACTTTATGTGGTGTACAGTTATAGCTTCTGTAAAATTACTGTAAAGGTAAAAGCCATATGGTGAAATCACATACTGTATAGTTGGGGATAAGTAAGATATCGTTTTACATTGGCACAGTGTTGTATTGATAAGAGAGATGCAACTGTAATTTTTTAAAAGTCTCATCTGAGGAAAAATAAATGCTGGAAAAGCACTCTACCATTTCGTTTTCCCAACTGAAATTTGGTCCATAATTGCGTATTTATATTATATGTATATTTTCGTAGTATATTTTATCATACCGTTACATTCACGGTATACATTAACTGTCACGCTATTGTTCAAAGTAGATTGTTAGAGGGAAGCACAGGTAGTTGTTTCTGTCTGTCTGTCTGTCTGTCTTGATTTTTATTCCCCCAACATCAAATGTCTATTGGTAGAACCATCGGGAACTAGAAAGCCTATCATATCTGCAGAAGTGTCATCTCATATCGTGTCTCTCGCCAGGTTGGTCCTGAGGGTGCCGGCCACTTTGTCAAGATGGTTCACAACGGCATCGAGTACGGCGACATGCAGCTCATCTGTGAGGCCTACAACGTCATGAAGGACGCTCTGGGCGTGAGCCACTCGGAGATGGCCAATGTAAGTCGTTGGACTGCAAGGTCCGCAGTTATAGACTATAGTGTATAGTGGGTGGATGACGGGTGCTCTAGTGTTGTTTGCTCTTTCTTTCCTATCAATCATCTATCGTCCTTATCTCTCCTCCCTTCTTTTTTTGTCTTGTAACACTTCTAATTTGTGCTCTTACTTGACCTAATTGTGTTGCTGGTGCTCTAAAACTTTTACTAAAATTAAAACTAAAGCTGTGCATAGTCTCATTTAATGCTTTGTGCATAGTCTCATATTACAAACTGTGCATAATCTCAAATTGCAGATTGTGTATATCCTCATGTATATTACAAACTGTGCATAGTCAGTGAAGATCTTTTGGCCTTTGTCTATTTCTCAAACCCCCCCGAATATCATTCGAGTTAGTGTCATAGGTTTGCAGTAGGATGACGCATGCTTTCAATATCTAACAAGACGTGAGTTCTTTTTCTATAAGTGGAAATTTTTTTCCATCGAGTTTGTCTCTCCTGGATTGCTGTATCCACCTCAGCCCAGGTTGGCTCAGATAGACAAGGTTAAACAGCCCTCCTTCTTCATTATCTAAATTGTGTCGTTAAAGGCATAAAACATTTACAGTCAAATCAAATGAAAATTGAATAAATGGTTGAATAAAATTGAATAATGGGTTGGTTCTGATAGGTAAGGCTAAAGCAGCCTGCCTCCTAATTTATTTAAATTGGGTCCTTCGGGGTCTGAAACGTTTACTATCAAATCAAATTATTAGAGAGGTGAGCAGAGTAAGCCTGATTCCCCATTTGGACTTCTCTGTTGACATCTACCCCTTGGCGGTCATATGACCGTATGCAGTTGTAAGTGCAGTAAAACCTTAACAAAAACTTTAAAAAATCAAATCATTCAAAATATTTATATTTTAACTAAAACCATGTAAACCAATTTGTCTCTAGGTGTTTGAGGCATGGAACAAGACAGAACTGGATTCTTTCCTCATCGAGATCACCACAGACATCTTGAGGTACAACGACACTGATGGTGAGCCCCTGGTCACCAAGATCCGGGACTCTGCCGGACAGAAGGGCACAGGAAAGTGGACGGCCATCTCAGCTCTGGACTATGGCGTGCCTGTCACGCTTATCGGTGAGTGTCTCATTGCCAGTTAGATCAATTCATTTCCTCCTTCCCCTACAGAGCTTTCCCAAGCTCTGTAGGTAGAAGAAAAGCATAGCCTCCTTTCCCCATTTTGAATGTACTTTACCTAATGTGCAACATCTGGGGGTGCTTTGGGGTTGATGCGATGTCTTATCAGGTCCGGCTTTTTTTCTTTTTCACAGTCATTTCTGTCCATCTGTTTTGCTTTTTCTCTGTTCTAAACAACTGTTAATTGTTTCAACATTGTTTCTTTACACAAATGAACAAATACACGATTACACATTTCTCCCTGGCATCGGGTGGTTGATGGGTGTTCTAATGTAGTGTGCTCCTTCTTTCCTATCGAACATCTAACGTTCTTATCTCTTCTCTTTCTTTTTTTGTATGTAACTCTCCTGTAACACCTCCTAATCTTTGGCACTTGTTTGTATGACCTGTTTGTGTTGCAAGTGCTGTAAACTTTTTAATAAAACTAACTTCTCTTTGACTCATACGGACAAAAATGTTGTATTGTCCAGGTGAAGCCGTGTTCGCTCGCTGCTTGTCTTCTCTGAAGTCTGAGCGTGTGCAGGCCAGCCGACAGATCCCGGGACCAGCAGAGACCAAGTTCAAGGGTGATGCCAAAGCCTTCATTGAAGATGTCAGACAGGTGAGTTCACCTTACTGGAAGAGTGGCTGAGAAAAAAGAATTTCTCTTAAGACCCATGACTTCTTTTCTGTGCCTAGTTATTTTAAATGAAAAAAAAAAACCTTGCTTCTCTCAGAATTCTTCCTGATTTCATCTCTCATAATTCGCCAATTTTTTTCATCTTTTCGGTTTAAATGTCCTATAGTTTTTGTCACTTGAGTTAATCCACTCTGGCTGGAAACAGTTGTTTAGTTGTTTTATATGTAATTCTCAGAGTGCTTCCCATATTTATTGTGACCTTAATAAAGGTTGATTGAAGTTAGGGTTTGAAAAAATGTTTATTTACTTGTAGTAGGCCAGTTCTGTAGATAAAAGTGTGAATTTTGTTTTATTTTGTCTTTATATAGACTCAAATTTATAAGTGTTCTGTGTCTGAGTGAATGATCGGATGTCGTCTCTGAAAGGTCCTACCTCTTTTTAAAAAAAAATTAGCCCTCTGTTTTTTCTTACTGTACGTCTTCCTCTTACTGAGAACCAACTGGCCGCTACTGTGTTGACGTGTTTCTCTTTACTCTGAAGCAATTACTGACTCCTCATGTGACATTTCCTCTTCTCCTCACAGGCCTTGTACGCCTCCAAGATTGTCTCCTATGCACAAGGGTTCATGCTGATGAGAGAGGCTGCGAAGGAGTTCAACTGGAAGCTCAACTTTGGCTCCATCGCTTTGATGTGGCGTGGAGGATGCATCATCAGGAGGTTTGTATTCACCCAGTCCTTTTAAAAAACTATTATTCCTTTAGGACCATTTGAGAAAACTTTTACTTTGTTTGAAGCAAAGACTTTGGGGGGAGGGGGGAGGGGGGGGGAGGGCTTTGCTCTTGGTAAAACGTAAATGAAAAGCAATCAAATCCTGGCCAGATGTATTGAAATTATTTGTTCTTCTGAGCTATCAGGGTGGTAACTTTTTTGTTTTTGTGCTAGTCTTTTGAAGGTTCTTGTCTGGACCAAGATGGCATATGGTTGGAGGGTGTTACTGGTGTATTGATGTGCTTTTCCTCACTCAAGCCAGGCGTGGGTATTGTGAAAAACTGGTGTTGGGGGACTAAAATTTATGAACTTCTGTTCCAAGTTTTCTTTTTAAGTTTCAGCTAATATCGAAATGACTGTTCTCATTATGGTGTCTGGCCTGTCTTTGTTCATTTCTCTTGTATTTAATTTGTTTTGTTTTGTTCCTCTCCTGGCAGTGTGTTCCTTGGAAACATCAAACAGGCCTATGACAAAAACCCCGAGCTGAGCAACTTGCTGTTGGACGACTTCTTCAAGACTGAAATCACAAAATGCCAGGTATGTCCCTGTCTCTGTTGCTCTCACCACCTGCACGGTTCTTGGCCTTTCTGTAACAGCTACTCTTCTTTACCTGAGCTTTAGTTTGGTTCTGGATTCTTAATTGTGTACTGTTAATGGTGATGATAATGCAAATTTTTTCCCTTTGGTTTTAAAAAAATAAAGTTTAAAAAAAAACTAACTTTGTTTTAACAAGTTTTTAAGGCTCTGTAGTCCCCCCATTCTGTAGGAGGGGATGTTGATTCGCCACCTCAAAAGCAAATGAGGATACTTGAAATTTAATGTGGGGTTTAAGCATGGGATTTAAAAATATTATACGAAGCATTTTTCTCAAACTAATAAATAAATAAATAGCTTGCAAAGCTCAGCTCAGAGATGGTTTATGGTTTATAATAATAATGTCATGATTGTGTCATCTCTACAGGAGGCCTGGCGTAGAGTTGTGTCCCAGGCTGTTCTTCTTGGCATCCCCACCCCTGCCTTCAGCACCGCCTTGGCCTTCTTCGATGGTTACCGCAGCGAGACCCTGCCCGCCAATCTCATCCAGGTATGCGAGGAATCTGTCTACTTGTATAGGAAGTGCAGTATAGTTATAATAATCACATATTTTTATGTAGTGCAAATCCATGCTCTACAACATGCTCTATGCACTTTAGAATTATTGTTATCTGAGCATCCCCTTGACCACTTACACTCTTGGCTGCCTTGGAAGCATACAATGCAAGCTGCGCATTACTTTGTACTGAAACACGAACAAACTTTGTGAGGGCTTGGAAATCAATCTTGATAGTCGGGTTTGTTTATCTGTTTATTTGTTTATGTAAAGAGAAGCACATGGACACAATAGTGGGTCATTTAGTGCTGGGAAAAGAAAGACAGACAGACAGAAACAACAGAGGGAAAGTGTAGAAGTAGGACTTACCAGTGACATCCCTCCAACCACCTGTAACAGTCTAGCATCAGACCTAGATGGTGATCTAATTGTCCTCTAACTGTGCTAGGGTTAAGCCTGAAGTAACAGAATATGTTGAAAAGATGGGAGTAAGGTGAGGAGAGCTGAGACTAAGATACATTGTTGTTCTGTTTGTTTCACAGGCTCAGAGAGATTACTTTGGAGCACACACATACGAGCGCAACGACGCACCAGGCAAATTTGTTCACACCAACTGGACCGGCAGAGGAGGAAACGTGTCATCTTCCACGTACTCTGCATAGTTTTCGTATGAATCTGCCTTGTGCTCTGGAGTATCATTTCACAATTCATGCACCAAGCATCTCAATTTTTGTTGATTGTTGTTGTTGACAGCAAATGACAAACACCCTTTCCGTCTTTTGTTTCTGTGAAAATAAAGAGTTATTGTTATGATGTCCCTTTACATGAATTTGTGTCATAATTGCCTCTGTTATTGTTCTGTTATTTCAGATGTGATTCTAATTTATTTTGAGGGGAACCGCCTCCTATAACATGTTTTGTTCTCCATATCTCTGCTATCACGCTACTTGAGGAAATCAGTCTGTTTGGTCTTCTCTCTCTTCTGGTCTGTCAAGATGAAAATCAAAATCAGCAGACTCTGTTTTAGTTGTTTGTTAGTTTTTTTCTTCATATGTCAAGGATGTGTGATTTCTTGATAGATCTAATGTTTTTCCTGCTGACTTACATTGATAGAAATTATTGTTTGATCTTTTCCATCTTTAAATGATCGCAAATGGTTTTAGTGTTGAGACAAATAGTAACATTCCTGATTTGTCGCTAGGATGTGAGCACTTCTCTGCAAAGTGAACAAATAATTGTTCCATTTTGATACTAAACCCTGTATTTTTCAAGAATGGAGAGTGTTTATGCATAATTTATTGTTGGCACATGTTATGTATCACAACTGCGCATACACCTTTTGTAGCAATGTTAAGTTTAATTGAATCGAACCCATGCCTTTGTCAATTTAAGTGCATTTATTTTTGCACGCAGCATATTTTGATTTTAAGGCTTTTGTTCATGGTTTGAATAGGGAGAGTGCTAAGGTTTTGTTTTCAGTTATGACATTATGTTATATAGTTATTTATTTTATACTGAGGACCACAACAGTGTTGAGGAGAAGTTAGAGCAACTGTTTTAAAAAAGCTACTCCACATTTTGATCAAATACTGGGCATGTATTTCTGATTAAAAGAATGCTTATTTCATCATTGTTCATTGCAGTATACAATTTATTGTCAGCCAATTTGCCTGTAAATGCGTTTGTGCTTTTGATAAGGTTTGTATTTTAGGTGGGCTTTACTTACTGCTGTAGTCTCAGGAAAAATTAATTCCCTATTAGATCTAGGAACATGAAAGTCTGCCAGTCTTACTCTATTTTAGAGAGTCCATTGTGCAAGTCTCAAATGGATATGATTACAAAGACTGGTGGAGAATAAGAAATTGAGTTATGGGTTGCCTGGTCATTGGAGACAGAAATGAGATCAAGGAATAACCTCCAAACATATTTGGACTAGAATTTTAATTATAAAGGAGAGAACTACGATTGTTCGTACTCATTTAAGTCAAGAATATTTCCAAAGTTCAGAATATATGTTGAAGAATTACTGTTTAGTTTCACAGGTTTTTTTGTGTTTTAAAAAAATTTAATTTTGGTTATATAGCAGTGCAGTGAACAAAAGGAGGCTCAGTTTTGTAAGATCTGTACAACTTTATGTATATACATGTTTTACATTTTGAAAGAGAAATGCATGTATTGATTTTACTGTTGATCATGTCTTGTAATAAAATAAAAGAATTTATACTACTAAGTACTTTGTTTGATCGCTTTATGAATGCATATATATAGATCTATATAATATATAAGAACAAGACGGCACTGGATGTAGGCTTGATTCTGATTAAACGCGTTTGCATATGGTTCTTATGGAATAAAGGAAAATGAAATCACAAAAGTCTTCTCAGAATCAGCCCAAATGTCCGATTCAGAAGAACTCTAGTTTTTATCTGAATTTCAGGCAACTGACAGAAACGACATGGCTCTATATTGAAAAGATATACTTGTAAAAGACTTCCCTCATCTCTTGTTTCCTATCAAGTTAGTTGACCTCCAATCGAGTGAACTAATTCGAAGCTACTGAAAAGTCAGAGAATGAGGTGCTATGAAATTTCATTTTACTTCAAGAGGATATTTGTCGGTCTCAGGAATGTGGAGTAAGCTGTAGAAAGGTCATTTTGATAGGCCAGGTACATCTTCTTTCTGTGTCTAAGCAATACTTACACTTACAATATTTCAGTTTTATACTGCTATTTTTGATATTTTTTATAGAGTATTTTTACGTTTTGTAAGAGTGCTCATACTCATAATGATTTATAATCGGAAATGATTTTTTTGTCAAATCGGATAGACTGCTGATGTGTGTTGCGGCTGCCTGCAAATCGTTTGCATGAAAGATTCGAATACCAGTTTTGTTTATCTTTTGGGGGTTAAGAAAGTTTTTGTTTTGTTTTGTTACTTCAAGGTTTGCTTCAGACTAAATGTCTTGGAGAATGGTTTCGCATGGATGCTTTTTGGGGACTTCAAACCTTCCTCTTTGGAAAGATGAATATATTTCTGCTATCATTATTATCTGATTACAAGTTGTTTTGGAGGGGGGGGAGGAGGGGTATTCAAAGAAATTTTTGGGGGGTCATATGAGAGCGTGGTTAAATGTGGGTTATCTTCTGCGGGAGCAGGGCTACCCAAACATGAGAAATCACCTAATTTGATGACATTTCCTCTATGAATTTTCAAGCAATTATTCTTCTGGTTTGTGCCATAATTG
Organism: Aplysia californica; assembly: GCF_000002075.1. Taxonomy (NCBI): domain Eukaryota; kingdom Metazoa; phylum Mollusca; class Gastropoda; order Aplysiida; family Aplysiidae; genus Aplysia; species Aplysia californica. The sequence continues at coordinate 280,450 of NW_004798056.1, read as the reverse complement.
TCACAACATGCTGTTGTCCCAAGACAAGTGGAAGTACGTACAATTATAACTGCAGTTTTCAACTGTAAAAGAAAAAAATTTAATAAAGTCATAATACTATGAATCCATGAGATGTGTTGTTTTACATCAGTGCAGTAATAGTCGTTTGTATACACACAGGGACTTCATAGATTCTGGATACATATATACATACACACGTACGCAGTTCTGTCTTTTACTTTAGTAATAGTTCTCATACTGATTACTTGCCTTCATCATAGGGCACTGATTGTTTTGAAGTAATTGTTCAAGTTTTAAGCCCCTTTCAACCCCATTTAACTCATCTTGAAAGCAGGAGTGGGTGGTTGGAGGGTGCTACCGTTTCCTCTCCATCCACTCCGTTGTTTCTCCTGTCACTTCTTTTTCCCTTTCACTTAATGACCATCATTTTGTGTTGATGTGCTTCTTTCTCTTTCTTCCAACTAAACTAGAATGCTAGCTGCTTCAACCATGTTTGTCAGCGTGAGAGATGACCCAGGTTTTATGAAATTAGTACATTCTGACAAATGTGTTTCTGTTGCAAGAGAAATGAGCACCTCTGAATTTACTTTTACAGTAGGGGGAGGTGGGAAAGAAGGAGCAAACCACACCAGAACACCCGCACACCACATACAAAACATGGACCAATACAGCACAAACACAGTCATCTGTTTTGATAGAACAGTGTCCGAGGCCTTAACCCTTTGAGACTTTGCCACCGGTAGACCGGTGGCGCTTAAAACTGCCCATATGCCTGGCCACCGGTACAACGGTCTTACTCTTACTAACCACCTGGCCTGCCCGGGATAAAACGCACATGGAAAACAGCGTTTGCTACACAGGATATCATTTATTTCGAAAATCTTTCTGAATTAGATGCTGGTAATGAGAGGATTACCTTGAGTGGGATATGGAAAGTGATTCTGATTATCACATGAATGTTAGTAATATATTGCTCAGGAGCTCAGGCAGAGGGGTACGATAGTCTCAGGGAGTCAGGGCTCAAAGGGTTAAACAGAGAGAACACTTTACGCTTTCTATATAGGGCTGGGGTGAGCAAGCAAGCCCTCGTAATACACCTCATGTCTTGCATTCTTTCAGTGCCTTGACAAGACACTAATAATGAATATTACACTACTTACCTGCATATTTACAGCGAAGGTATTCTCTCTGCCTTCAGCCAACAACTGCTCGTCATCCTAGAACTATTTTGTCGAAAGTGTACTTAGATCTAAGTAAAGACTGCACTTTGGACAAAATTGTTTTTTCAGTAAGAGTTTCACTGCACTTGCAACACAATCAAGTCATATAAGTGCCGAAGATAAGAGGTGTTACAAGAGAGTAACAAACACAAAAAAAGGCGGAGAGATAAGGACAATAGATGTTTCATAGGAAAGAAGGAGCAAATCACACCAACCACCCACAAATTTAGACAAAATACTTCTGAGGCGACATACTGTCTGCACAAAACGAGAACAAGCCTTTTTTTTTTTTTTTCAGAAAGAAACTCGGAGGTCGGTCACATCATATAGTCAGTATATATAAATAGCTTGATTTTATTACACAAATTTGCAAATGATAGAAAAATTGGAGCATGAGCAAGCCAAAGCAGGAAAAAGGGTAGGAGTAGGGATTCCATCCAGCACGGTATACATGATAAAAAAAAGGGGTACACAGCACCTCACAGTCAAAGCAACAGTGGAGGAAAATGCAAGGAACTGCAATCATTGTCATCATAAGCACTTACTAGAGTCTTGGAAACATTAAAAACAACTCCCAAGGAAGGTCTCGTAAATACATGTAGTTAGTCTTCTTGTCTTCTTTAAACATTTCACCACTTTTATACAGACTTCAAGGAATGAAGAAAATTGCTCTGTAATTTTCAGTAATGCTTCACATCTCTCACAAATGCGTTGCTTGGTAAAAAAACAAACATGAGAATAGATGTGTTTCTTAGCGGCCAATGGAAATAATGCAGTTGGCAACTGTTCCACAAGTTGGGACCTTTTTTTTTTTTAAATTAAAAAAGCTGTCTTAAGCAAAGAGAGACAAAATGAAAAACAGAAAAAAAAATCTGCCAGCACAATATACCAGACTTTTTTAACAACCATTCTATCAATTTCTCATAAGAATCAAGAAGGCCGAAATCACATTGTTCATGAACATTAGCTTGATTTTGAGTGAACTTATTTAGATGCTTCTACTACTTGTCTGAAATCAAACGAAATATTATGTCTTTATAAAGGAAATCCACTACTCAGTGTATGACTTCGTCAGGGCGGCACTTTTTAAACTGTGGAGTTCGGCAGAGTCTTACAATATCACTGAGCAGCGGAAATTAAGAATACTCGCCCTGTTAAAAATCTAAATACTGCCCGATTTACTTTAATTTTTTATTCTAGAAATGAAAAGTTGAATAGATCTGACAAAACCAGTTACTGTAGTTACAGACCTAGAAAACATATTGAAAGGTGTTTACGACCTCACAAAAATCACACTGGTCATCAAGTTTATTTCAGCAATGTGTGCAACCCCCCCTTCCCCCCCAAAACAAAAAAAAACAGTATACCGTGTAAAAAAAAGTTTAAAATGTATTTTCTTTGAATACTAAACTGTTGTTTTATTTCTGTTTAGTCAGTCCTTACAAAATCAAGTCAGTCTACTTTTTAACTTTGCGTAGATAGAACAACTTGTTTTTGGTTTTTTTAGTTTTTGTGAATATCTCTGAAGGAACAATATGTTACAGTTTTGTTTCATTGACATTCATGGCGCCAGCTACAAATTGATCACACACATATTTGTTTTCAAAAGCCTAATTTTATTTACCTCCTGATATGATTTGAATTGGAAAGTATTTATTTTGTTTTCCAGTAAATCCAAATCCATGCATGGTGAAGAACATTATGTTCCATGATGAGACAAAGGGGAAAAAAAGAGTTTTCTTACATTTAAGATGTGTCAGCTTGCATCCAAAATCATCAACATATAACATAAAAGTTCCTAAACATTTCAGTCATCCGAGACATTGTGTTTTTTAAGGAACAACAAAGTCACTGCAGATATAACATGTACCCTTGTGTGTGCGCAGATTGGTTTGAAGGGAGTATTATATTCTAGCACAATACAAGGTGGAAAAAAACCCCTGTCAGAGACTTTCAAAGAACAGCTACCATCAATGAACGGAGAAATCACTTTCTGTTATAAGTTGCAGAGAAAAGATTGCTAAGACAGTCATTTTGAAAAATCTATCTGATGCATAGTGAATTAGTGTTTTTACTGCACAATGCTTCTTACTTTTTGTACTTTTAAAAACAAAAATAGGAGAAAAGGTTTATGATTACAAGATAACTAGTGGAAATTCATGTGACAATTGAATAGAATTTTGTCTTAAGAGGCAAGAAGACTGAAAATTTCATCATCAAAATAAGAAGGGTGAGGTAGATATAAACTAACACAATATCAAATTGTTGATCTTCACAAGGGGGAATCCATTTGGCAGAGAAACATATAAGAATGTGTAGTTGTTATAATGGCAGATCCAGTAAATATAAGGGTGACAATTCGATAAAAACTTTTCACTACGTTACACTGCTAATAATGAGTCAACAATGAACCAAAACCATAAGTATCACGACATGGTGGAATCAGGCGCTCATCAACTTTTGGGCATGTGCGGAAATTAGTATCATCTTACAGTTTGATCGATTTGTCTTGCTATTAAAGAAAAAATACCTGAATATCTTTAATAGAAATCGAAATATCTGAGATTGAAGGAGGTGTGGGTTGCCTGGTTTCACTAGTTTCAGGGATAAAGTTAGCGAGAAATTGGCGCTACAGTTTGGTGACTTCCATAGCCTGATAGTCAATGGAAACTGAAAAGTTACAACTGTTGTGCTTCTTAATCAATGTTTTTCAGTAAAATCTACTAAGAAATGTGTTTATAAATGGACACAAAAGGTGTTGAGCTAAGAAAAAAAAATTGATACAACTGCCAAACTAGCAGAAAATGCCTGTTTAATCGATTTTATTATTCAATTTTTGACGAGCCCCTGATTTCATCACGATGCCTCACAATTGCAATTACAATTTCCATTCGAAATATCTTTTCAAAAGGAGGAACTGCCAAACACAACTACCTTTTTCCATCAATCTCTGCACGTTATAAAGATAGAGTTAGATGGTTAGAGAATCACTCCAAACAAAAAGACGTGTATATGGTCACCACTCGTTACATGTATTCAGCAATCGGTTAAACAGCCCTTTCCCTACTGTCAGATAATCCAAGAAGAGGGACCTCCGAAATAAACTTACATCTCGGATAAGACAGAAAGAGATCCATGTGTGTGGAGAGCCTTGAAAACTCCCCTTACAACCCAAGTCGAAGAACGTCCCATTGAGGACTTAAACCCGGGAAATCTGCACCACAGTCCAGTGTGATGCCAACTGAGCAAACAGCCCACTAATACATTCAGCAATTCACGTAGCACAACAACAAAGAGTAGCGTGCGAGAAAGAACTGTAGGTCCCCATCATTGCCTGGCACACCGCGAGGATATGTGTTGATACAGGAGATGATATGATGAGTGGCCTCTCCCGGTAGAAGGCCTTTATTACGAGGACTCATAAACTACATAACTACATCATAATGAAAAAAAAAGGTACGAGCAAGATCCTGCTGCTGATAAGACATCTGGAGAATCTATTCTGTGAAACATTTTAATAAGCGTCAGAAACTTCATACAGCTGAATCACGCAAACAGGGTTTGCCCATTAAGTCACACCCAAATGGTACGCAAGAAGAGACTGAATTTGCAGGTGATACAGTTGGAACTGCTTAATTAAAAAGTGACATAGCCTTGTCCTGAATCCCCTCTAAAATCCAAAAGACGATATGCCAACTTCCCAATACCACCCACCAATCAAAATTCTATTGTATTACCTCTGATGAATATCTCTATCATTCACATTTTCCATCTCTGCTGACTGTGTCAAGTATCCACTTGATTGCAGAAAAAAAATCATCCACCCACATTCCTCCTGAATCCACTTTTTACGTACACGGGAGGGAAAAAAAAGGTTTATAGGACAAACCAGCATCTCTGCGAGTCACAGCATGACAGTCACCACAACAACAGTAAAGGAAAATGACATTTACATCATGTACAGATCGCTGGAAACAAACAGCGCGAGTGATTCTTACAGAACGCAGTGAACTCTCTGCCCAGAGGCTAGCTTACTTGTACTCCTGATGAAAGCGCGAACTGATAAGGCGGAGGACAACAAGAACAGCGAATGTGCACCAACCTGATTACAGTCATCAAGCAGAATTGAACGGAAATTCCAGCTCTGACAAACAAACAAGCTAGCTCAACTATCACAGGGAATACACAATCTAATCTTCAGACAGAAAAGACCCACCAGAATACGGAAACCCCCATCCATTTTCCCATCCCAAGTTTGAGAAGTGAAAAAAGAGTGGAGCCTTCAAAGCTACACACATACCACCCTTTTACTCACACATGTCCCGAGAAATAACCAACAGAGGTTATCATCAAAACATACTTTTCCATTGATGCGATTACCGTTACAAGAATCATGAGTCACAAAAAGTAGGTAAAGAATATATATATATATATATATACAACCCAAGCATTTGATCTACAGCCCATGAGTACTAAATACATTTTCAAAATCCAATCTGAGCAACGCCTTAAACCTGTGACTTTGTACTTCTGCCCGACAACAATTTCAGACAACAACAGCCAACCACTGGACTCAATTCCCTGGTAGTAGAATTTAGCCAATCACAGATGAGAATAATATGAACAATACTCAGATTTAACAATGGAAGCCTTGGAATGAATATCAGAAAACAGAACGCTCTCCGCGTCTTAAAGGAGAAGAAATGGTTGAGTCTCGAATGCGTGACCATTGCTTAGGCAAGATAGATGCAATCTTCAACAGTCTGTTTTGATCATCATACTTCAAGGAAGAAAAAAGACTTCTCTTCATTTTGACGCCACCCCCCCTCCCCCTCCCCAAAAACCACCACCACAAAGCACCCTAAACTCTTTTAAGGACATAAACCACAAAATGAATGAGATTTATGGTCACCATACCACAATATCAAGAGGTTCATGTACAGAAGTTTCCCCCCAAAATGTAAAATTTAACACAAAGACAATGACAATGGTCATTTCCGTCTGGACAAAAGTAATACTAAAGAAATACACAGACCAGACCATACTAGAGGGCCCACCTATCATTTACAGATAGAACACTCTACAGAACTGGAGAGAAAATTGGCTTAATTCATGGGTATCCAAAAATAAACCCAAGCAAAACCGATTGGAGAAATACAAAAAAACCCAAAACGAAACAACTAAACTAGCAAGATCAAAACACTTGAATTTTAAAAAATAATTATAGAAACAAAGAAAAAAATATCAACCTTATGCACCTGAAGAATGCACGCTTTAGTAAACCCCACCCATAACCTTCTGCACGTCCCAGTAGGTAGTAGTGCCAATCTAGCCATCATCCTTTGGGTGCAGAGGTCCTGCAGCTTATGTGGCCAGGAGTCAAAAAGGTTAAACAAGTGACAACAACAAAGAAAATATTTGGAACAATGTCAGGAAAGACAATTATAATAAAAACAATAATCATAAAAGGATACGACAGCAATAATGATAATTATAATGATAATGGTGCCAAGTCGTTTACAGCTCACTGGCGTGATAGCGACCACATGACGATAACGATAAAAAAATTTTAAAATCATAATACTTATAACAATAATTATAAAATAATAAGAATCAACTTGTTACTATAATGCTGGACTTGGGAGTCCACTGAATGTAGGTGGGCAGGCAGGCGCGTGGGAATAGACAGATATATAAACAAAGGGACAACTATTTGAAAATCATACTCAACAGATCAAGAAAACAAGGAGGCCGTGGAAACAGCACAAGGACTAACAGCTTATTCTATGCGGTGGCTCATACGTATTTACATATTTACAACATTTGACGATGGCGCACGTTTTAAGTAACACACTTCAGCTGTTATAAAATCTCACTAAAAAGACATACCCAAAGAAAGAACAAAAAAAGTGCTCATAACAAAATGATTTTTTTTAGATAACGCTAAAAGGATTTCAATTCTAATCTCATATTTTAGTATGAGGATGTCAAATAATATATTCTTTTTCAGTTTTCTCAAGGAAGTTCTCTTCAAGTGAACCCTATCCACAGCTGTGAAGGTCACCGATTTAGCAAAAACAATTTTCAGCACGACTCAAGACTCATGACATACTAGTAGTTATGACTCCAGAATTATGGTATGGCTCAAATCAATAACAGCATGACGGGAGTTACAGCTGTAGAATGTCTTGTGAGTCATGTGTGCCTTATATTTAGCTGTAGCACGACTCCTGAGTTGTGGCACGAGTCAAAAGAGTCATAACGGCGTGACTCGCTCCCTTGTCTTGGCACGACTCAGGTCAACAAGCAGCACACATTAAAAAGGCCAGCGCTGAGCAGCAGTGTTGTGATATGCATATTCATTGAAAGCCAGTCGAAAGTGAAGAAAACGCATTCAGACAGACGGAAGTCAGTAAGTAATTTTTCGATCATATCTAAAAAAAAACGTTTTTTACCAAGCAGAATCTAACACATACACGACTGCTCGACACTTATATGAACCTTCATAAATATTATATGAACATTCTAGAGCCATGGACAGTATTAGAGACATAGTGCTACAGGAGCTGAAGAGCAAGTCAGGAAAATACAACTACAGTTCACAAAAACCTATACACCAAATTCATAATGTGGGTTTTTCACAAACTCTTTACACAAGTAAACATGACTGAAGTTCACCAATCTGACACTGCCTCCATACCATCGCAGCCTTCTGCCATTTCTGTCTTGTTCTTTTTAAGCTTAGAGCCACAAAACAGGGTATTGCAAAACGTGGCCAACCCCACTGACACTACAGGAGAAGCTAAACGGGCCAGCAGATGAACTGAGCAGGACAGCCCAATTTATGACAGATACCGGACTTCAAGTGTGATATGATCGAGAAGAAGAATAAGAAGAGGGCATTGCAAAGGCCAAGCATTTGGTTTTCCAAAGTCCCAGAATCTGCTTGCTCCAAACACCAGAGGCCAGCCTGCCATCTGAGATAGTAGTAGAAGGATCATACAACACAATCCATCAAAATGGCCTGTACTCTATGATCAACACATCAGCTCAGAGAACGTTACTTAAAGAAATATTACGAACAGGTCACATCATAAACATTTGGTTCTACACAAATACGTATGTCCAAGTTCACCCAAACGCTCTAAACATGAGCAAACTTTGGCCAACACAACTCAACTAAGAGAGGAAAAAACAAAACAACAAACAACCACATGTCACAGCTCTCACAACCCTATGTGGAGACTAAGAGACTTAAAGTCCTACAAGCATTTGTGTTCACAAAAGTTGAAATGCTTCAAGAATTACAAATCATTAACATAATTTCACCATCATTTGTGCACATGCAGTCAATGCACCATATATACATGACACAGGCTGTGATACATACAATCTGTGACACAGACACTGTGTATTTGTGTCACGACGCAGAGCAATCAGGTGTTCGTCAATTTTTTACATGTAGGCCTATAGCTATAGTTATAGGTATCATTTTATAGCTTGTTCTTCTGTATTGCTTTGGATGAAAAAATACTCTTTAATCTTGAATAGAAGTCGAGATATTGCGATTGAAGGAGGTGGGGTAGCCTGGTTTCAGATGTAAAATTAATGAGAAAATGGCCGCCAAAGTTGGGTAACTTCCATAGCTTAAGTGTCTATGGAAACTGCAAATTTACATTTATTGTGTCTTTAATCAACGTTTTTCCATAAAATGGTCACATAAAAGTGTTTCTGAATGGACATATAAGGTGTTGAACCAAAAAACAAAAATTCAAACAGATTATCCAAACTGGCCGAAAAATGACGATTTCTCGAATTTCATTATTTTGACGAGCGCCTAATTTCACCACGATGCCTCACATTTGTCCTCAGGCTGAGAACAATACAAAAGCTACAAGTGTCCATAGCTTGGGACTAGTATTGGTGTTGTACTGTTAGAAGTCATACCGGTATTTTCATTAGCATGAGTAAAACTGTGCGTTAAAAATATTCTCCGACAAAAAGAGAAGTGATGAGAACAAAGACTTTTTAAAAATTAAACCTTTGAAAAGACAAAAGGTAAAAATCACTGAGAAACTTAAGATGTGAATGGGACATACGTCATAATATGTACAGACAAAAGGAATATACTGGAGATATTGAAGAAACATAAACAACTTTATGTACATGATTTTGGAGAGTGAAAAAATGAAATATGAAAAGAGAATTCAAAGAACAAAAACTTACAAATTTACTAAATTTTTGACAAATTGAACATGCCAACAGAAGTAATGCACGTAGAAAAAAATGAAAGGACAAAAAAACTGCCACTACATATTCACAACACAAGAATCTGTACAGCTTACTACACTAGCACTACGAGCACCATTCCGTTTGTAAGTCCACATGTAGGAAGGAGAATGCACAACCAAAATTAGGTAAAACTTGTGACCTCGATGTGGATTAAGAAAACCCCAAAACAAAAAGCCGCATTAAAGATGAATAAAGAAAAAAATAAATTTTTTTTAAAGCAAGGAAGGATCTGTTTTCTCTCTGATTAGTTCAATATTTAACAACACTGGACAAGATCAGCTAAACAAAATGTCTACCTTACACCAAAACATACCATGCAAGCAAACTCACAAACATCATTTGAAGAACTTTAGAAAGAAAAAAACTCAAACCCCAGTATCTTTGTATTGCAGTTTTACAAATTACGTTGAGATTACTAATGGAAAAGTACAGAATCGTGGGCTAAAACTTTACCCCTTTCATATGGTGAAATCACCAATCAAGATTTTACCAGCAGAGGACAAGAATAATGCATCTTACCAGAACGCCTTCGATGACCTCTACTATCCATTGCGTTAAAAAAATAAATTAAAAAAACAACCTGAGGTCAGACAAAAAAACTTGGGAAAAATTTGATTTTTGCTATCCAAAGAAAAAGATGAAAAAAAGGTAGAAAAAAAATTTTGCACCGCCAAAGTGCACAACCTGAAACCTGCTTCACACCCAGAAATCTAGATACTCTGCTAATGCCCATGACCATACACCTGGTCCATTCTGCCACAGTTTATGACCATCAGAACAAGGCCCTCTTCCTCAAGAGTTATAAAAGAAGGAAAAGTCAATAAGCAGAATAGAAAAGTAGACAGAGTAAAAAGGTGAGGCTGTGAATGAATCTCATGCCATTAAAACAGGATACATTTTCTACTTTGGAATGATGACAGCACAGTTGAGACTAGCTGGGGAATAGAAACGGAATGCAAAAAAAAAAAATCTGGCAAAGCAGAGATGATATGGCAAAACAAAAACGATGTGGTCAGAAACAATCCTACTCTTCCTACCCATATATTATCCAGCCTAACAGCATTTACTTCGGAGACTGCAGAAAATCTGCCAGAACTTTTTTATCATGGCCCTGGAAGATACGGAAAATTAGTGTTCTTATTTTTGTTTTAAAAAGTGGCCAGAAAATGAACAAAGTAAGGAATCGGCTTAAAATCAGAAGCAAGTCCACCAGTCCATCATAGACCAAAGAAAGGGAAAGAAAAACTGGAGAAAAAAAAACCCCTCCCCTAAATGTTCCAAGGTTCTTCTCTAACATAATCCAACACAAGACAAAAAGTGATGGGGCTGTGCCTCTATATCAAATGTTGAAAATGAACTACAGGAAGTTCTCACCACAGTTCACAGGTCAGACAAGAGTGACAATAAGGGTGGAATGCTACAGAATGTTCTGCTATCGGGAATGATCCACAGAATAAAGAGAAAAACTTCTGTAAACAAAAAAATATTAATTTAAATGTTTGTACAGAAACTTTAAAATGTCGCATTGTCAGAACCCTCAATCGCAAACAACTGTATTTCGGAATATATACAGTTTGATTTTGAGTAAAGAGAAGTATATCGACGAAGTAATGGTCATTTCGTTGCAGGGAAAAAGCAAGACAGACAGATAGACAAAAACAACAGAAGGATCAAACAGAAGTCAGACTTACTGCTGGCACCCTCCAGCCACCCAGCAACATCTACAAGCAAGACAGACATACAGAAATAACAGAGGGGAAGAACTGAAGTCCGACCTACCACTGGCACCCTCCAGCCACCCACAAACATCTACAGACCATATTAATACTTAGAATGAAACTGTAGAGCAACCACAATACATTCAATGGTAATAAATTACTATCAATGACCAAACCTTCTGAAAGAAGACAGAAAATAATCAGCTCCTGCTTACCATGATAGCTGTTCGCTTGAAAAAAATGACCCCAAGTGTAGTAAAGAGGATGAATGTTTATATTTCACATATACTCGTAATCTTCTTCAATTTGGCAACAATAAGTCTCGTATGTCTAGTAACATCTCTATATGATGAATACGCCTGAAATGATCCTATGGATGTGAAAAAAAATATGTTTTTGAGATCTGACACCAGGGTGGTAGGAAACACAACACTAATGGAAAGGAAGCAACTGGAGTATTTTGGCAGACCAACAAAAAAACCTTACAATTTGTGACAGTAAACAAAACAGGACAACTCCTTATCATATCCTCCACAGTCATCATTATCGTCACTAGCAACACCCACTAGCTCTACATAAATGGACAGTAGTTGATATGTAAAAAGGGTGATATAAAGAGCTGTATACATCTGTTGGAGAAGTATAGCTCCAAGCGCATTAGCAAAAAGATAAACACACATTACCTTCACTGACATAACTGTGTCATTATTGTCAAGTTCTTCCAACCTGATTAAATTAACTCATATCACACTAATATTTTAGTACCCTTTGTAAATGACTTTCTGTTCAAAACTGACAGTGTTAACATTTAGAAATCTATCAACCATGGTGTACTTTTATGCATGTACCACGAAGCATATCTTTCTATGAAATGCATATTAAAAGATTTTAAACCATCCATTACCTGTATATCAAATGTCGGAAACAACAAAAGAAGACCTAGGCTTAGGATTTGAAGAACTATTGTACCTCTATCATTCTAATACAAAATGGTTCCACCATCAATACACTCACTTCAAAAACAGTTCCACAGCTCAGCAAAGCCTCATGGGTCTGCTGGTGTGCCATTATATAAAAAAAAAAGAAAAAAAAAGAAAAATCTTCACAACAGCAACACAGAAAAAAAAATTAGAGCATAAAATTGGGACCTTGTTTTCTGGTTTCTTTTTGACCATGTGCCAAGAGAGCTGCAGCTGCTTTTCATATTCTGTTATAACATTCTACAAAGCTTTACTTTTTGTATTTTCAAACAATCAACATATTGACATAAACAACAAAAATTATCTTAACATGACTAAGAAACTTTCAGTCGTTAAGTACAATGAACTAGAAAATTGAAAATAAAATTGTAATGATTAAACAATCATCATTCCTTCACAAAATCAGCAGGGCGGAGTCTCTAGGATCCAACCGTACAAAAGAAAAGAAATAACTGAAACAACAACATCCTCCAAAAAAAAGTTAGCATCTCCAAAGTAGATGTTTGTTGAGCACAGATCTTAGGATTGCCAACCAACTTTCACTTTACAGTAAAAGATAGAAGCTACAAACAAAAGACATCAAAATCATCAGAACCAGCTGACATCATGTTCAATTTATAAGTTCTCTCAACATTCTTTCAACTCAACACTTACACATAAAGCACAGACACTTATAGTTTTATTCACAAAGATCATTGGTTTCGCTGGCAAAACAACTTTTAAGGGCATTTTACCATTTGGTCAAATTTTACTGCCTTTCAAACGGTCATGCATTACAAAACGGTTTCAGAGCAATGTGATACAAACAAGATACTGACGAAACAGCTCTCAAAACAGTAAATAAGACGATCCACACACAAGCATAACAAGAAAATACTTTCTATGTCAGGAAAAACAGATCTCGTATGTTGTCAACTCCACTAGCAAGGAGTCTGTGTTCCCACCTCTATACGCAATCTTCCATGGACATGAGTAACGGGTTCACATACTCAAAGCCGTCAAACTCAGACTGGTCAATTTCGTTGATGGCCGATCTGAAAGAAAAGGAGGAGAAAACAAACCAATAAATGAATGTAAGTTTTGAAAGGCAATAATATTAACTGGTGTAAGATCAGAAAAAATGAAGGCAAAAAACCCCAAAATAATTCAGGAAAAAAAAAATCCATTGACGACAGAACAGCATTAAACACCCCCCCACCTCCGCCATTAAAGAACAGAACCTTTTACCGTTTTAATCAATAATGAGCATAAAAAAGTAAACAGGCTTAAATCTTATCCTTTCTTAGAAGCTTCAATATGTCACTGATAAAAACAGTCTTGCATTTACATCATTTCACAGGAAAGTCAAACTTTTACAGCGCTATGTGGCCAGCTTCAAGAGAACGAGTCTCTGTGGTGTAGCGATTAGATGCTTCCCCGTCGCACACGGGAGACCAGAGTTCGGTTCCCAATTAGGGAGAAATTCTTATCAAATATCTCAATCTTTCTGCTGGGATGTTGTATACCTTTCAGCCCAGGTTGGCCCTGATAGGCAGGGTCGGAAGCCCACCTCTTAACGGATCTAAATTGTGTTGACAAGGGAGTAAAAACACCTACGTTCAAAAAAGAAAAAACTACTAGGGACTGGCAGAGAACACTCACGGGTCATCAGGCGTGAGACGGACTGGTTCATTGGTAAAAGCCGGGTCAAAGTGTTCCAGATCTCTCTCATGTCGGATGTACGGTTTGTAGGGGGGGACAATCTGCTTCTGCTCCAGCATCTCCCAGTTGATGGATCGGTAGAACGGATGAGACTGGATATCCGAGAAGCCGGTGGCTGGATGACAGCCAAGCCTCTCAGCTGGTGCCTGGACATAGTACACATTGACAAATGAAGAACAGTAACAACAACAAGTTCTCTTTTGGCAAATGTTTTACGGTACTCACAACGGCATAAGGTCATATGAGCACGCCGGACACAATAAATGCTTTCAGTCGGTAAGAAATTTTTAATTTTTCACGGGTGGTGGCCAAAGCATACTCTTGTCGATTTTAGACCATCAAAGGATACTTAACGTGCGCAACTTGCACACGGAATCTTTGAGATTTTTCACCCTTATGCCAGAAGGCTAAGTGTTAGATCTTACCCACCATAAGATCAGGGGTGTCGCTGAAAGACAGCAGTAATAAGGAGCCTAGGAATAGCAGTAGAAAAGCTGGCAAAAGAGTCAGAAGAGTCAGGAACCCAGATCAGGGAGCAAAGAAGGTGAGGGGGTGGGGGCAGTAAGCAGAGATGAAAGCAAATGACAGAACATTATTAGAGGGCAGGAAACTAGGTGAAAGGAGGCAATTTTAGAAGAAAATTTTCCGTCTCTGTTTGGATACGAACCCGGGACCTATTGAATGAGAGGCGAACACTGTAACCTCTTGACCACGAGAGCCCCCAACAACAATAGTAACGACACTGAAAATAAGTACAACAATAGCTACGATCAACAGTTCTCTAGCACATTAGCACCAGCATCTCAACATCAAGGTCCACATATACCCTAATCAAACTAATAAGATGATATTTTGAAAAAATAATATCCTTAGGCTTACATCCCCTGCAAACCAAAATTAAAGTTTGTTTTTACCTTGTTGAGAAATCCTTTGAGGAGTGAAGCCGCCTTGACAGACAAAGACCTCGGTATTCTGATGGGTTTCTCCAGAATAACTGTCAAAGAGCAAATGTCAAGTCGTTATGAATGACTTACATTCCAAACAACACAACTTAGATAACTCATGAAGAAAAGCCCAAACCATATACACATAGGAGGGACACACCTGTCATGCTAAAAATACCTAAAAGATGGAAAATAATCTACACTTTTGCACTTTTGGAAAAATCCAGAAGAAAAGTAAGTTAAACCCAAAGTTGTACAGGGGTATAAAAATATTTTATCTTTAACCCCATTTCTTTTCTAACAATGACAATCCTTTTCACTCACTCTAGATAAAACAATTCCGAATGTTTCTGTCTGGACCATTTGCAATTTCAATGAGTTTCCCTATTCCCCAATTGTGGCCAAGGAAAATCGCAGAATTTTTTTATTCCCCTTCTTTCTTTGTAAGGGGGGAAAACCCCAAAAATGTTTTACTTTTTTTTCCCGTCTTTACTTTTTAAAAATTCTTTCTTTTTAGCTTTACATATTTTTTTTCAACAAAGGAATCCTTTTTTCCCACGCGTTCTTTGCTAAGGGAAAATAATTAACTTATTTCTATTCCCACTTTCTTTCTTTATCAAAGAAAATTAAAGAGTCCTCTCCCTCGACACCCCATCCTTTTCTAACACAGACCACAGGCGGTCAGACAAACTCACTCTGAAATAAGTAGTCCTCTGTGTTCTGGTCAGGGTTGTCGGCATTTCCAACAGCGTCAAAGGGAGAGCGTCCTGCCAGCATCTCGTACATCAGGACCCCCAGGGCCCACCAGTCGACACTGAAGTCTGAGAGGGAAAGAAGAAAAAGACACACACATATACAGTCAATGAGAGTAAGCTTGAGGGAATGAGAGAAGGAGGAAGCTCCACATATATAGCTTAGCAACACTCCAGTCGTGTAAAAAAAACTGACTTGAGTTAAACAAATTAAGATAACATGAATCTCCCACTGGAAAAAAAAAATTAAGTCAGAATCTAGTGAATATACAATTTTTCCAACCACTCAAACTGCACTGTTGACATTCACTCCACGCGGAAAAATAAGGTCTAGTATTCCTGCGAGTGTAAGTCTACAAAATCAAAATTTTCCAGGAAATTTTACTAATATTTATGAAACATTCTGATTACACTTTTTTGATTAAGCAAACACTTCACAGAAGCAAAAAAAGCAACTCCTGTCAATTTTCAACACCGAACTTATGCTTAAAATTGTCCAATAGGCCTACTTTTTATCTTCCTGTATAATGAATGGAACACGAAGACAAAATCAGTACCTAACAGTCTTATCATTATCAATTTCTTATCAATTCAGTCACCTAATTCCAACTGAACACAAAATTATTCTGAACCATTTCTCCCACTACTATGATTGCAGTTCATTTAAATTAGTTAACATTACATGACTAAACTGGTTATGGTCAGTTGTGATGTTTTTTTTCTACTTGCAAAGCAGTGCAGGGTGAAATTTATTGAGACTTGAGTATTGAAAATCTATAATAAAATAAATGCGTTTAAACACAAAAAGTTTACTTTGTGAACTTTAGTAGAAATACTAAAAACACAAATAAAATAAAAAATTCCTTAAGCACAAACAGATTGTAGGAATTCATCACAGAGAAGGTAAAAAGATGACAAATTAAAAGAAAGAAATGAACAAAACAGAGGGTAAAGTATTTCTTAAAATTCACCACGACATTACAAAACACATCAAAATGCACATGCCAATTGAAGCTACAAGAAAACAACTGCAAAGAGCTTTTGAACACAGAACAAAATCAGTTATTAAATCATGTCGCCCACGCATCGGCTGAAACACGAAACGGCAAAGTTATTATATTAGCAAACTCCTGCAGGAGCAAGTTATACAAGCACTGAAGAGTTATACGAAGAGATGGGACTGAAAGAGAAACAATGAGTAAGTTGGGGAGGGGGAGTAACGGAAGAGGAATATAAAAAAAATAAATAAACTGGAGAGGGAAAGTGGGGAGAATCCCAGCATGATGCATACACGTACAAATACATCAAACCGTTTCCCAGTATATCACAAGGTACAAGGGAGTTGAGGAAAATATTGTGCCGAGTCACGATTCAACCTAGTAAGTCAGTATTTTTTTAATGTACAGAGGAAAAAAGCAATAACTTAGAGAAGAAATTTTCCAGATGATGCACTCAAATTCATATTTAATCAACTGATTAAACGCATTAATGTTACACGGGCTACACAAGTTCCTAATGTTAGGCCGTAGGCGATCTTACACAACAATAGATCCTTTCTCAGTCTTTGATTTTCATAGTTTGTTTGAGTAAAAAGAAGCGCATCAACAGAATAACAGTCATTTAGTGGAGGGAAAAAAAGAAGACAGAGAGACAAAAACAACGGAAGGAAAGAAAAAGAAGAAGTAGGGCCACATTTAACTACCACCCCCCCCCCCCCCCTAACAACACAAGCCCCCCCCCCAGTCACAAAGCGATTCTCATCTTCATGTAGGTATCTCAAAGAAATCCCAAAGGTAAATTTATTTTTTTTTAATGCAGTTCATGAGGCACCTTTCTCACTTGAGCTCACTTGTATACCATTGGGTGAAAAAAGAAATGCAAAGAAAGAACCCCCCCAGAAAGAGCAAATGTAGCAATAACATTTGTGAGAGAAAAAAAAAGCAAGACATCAGAGGGAGAGTTAAGAAGGAGGACTTACCAGTGACACCTTCCAATCACCCACAAACAAGTTTTTGCAGACAAAGTCATTAAAAAAAAAAAAAAACAGGCATAAAACTTCATGTCACTCCCATTGTCTCAAAAGAAGACCGCAGTGTGTAAGCTAGTCTCTTTTTACACTTTTTCTTAAAATTTCGATTCTTTGTCATGATAAAAGGTAAAAGTCCATTATAATCTTAGTTGGGACCATTTTTTTGGTCTCCTTTAATGATACTTCCAATACTACCTTAATTTTATCCATCTATAATTTAATGTGAAGAAAAAATTATTATCTCCAATTCCTTACCCTATACATATGCTCAGAGTTATATGTGTAAGATATTTCACTGGAAGACAAAACAGTCAGGCACAAAACACACAACTCACACACACACGCACACGCACACACACACACACACACACACACGCATGCATGAACCTACACACACACACACACGATACATACTTAGCATGTTCCCTCTGCCTTATGCTTACTGTGTTACAGGGCATAATGACATCTTTTACTCAACTATATTTCTGTTATTAACAAATGGCTCATACTAATAAGCCCTTAAAAAGTTAACATGGAAAGAGACCAACAAACTGCAGAGACAGAAAAGCTGTCACTATGTGAAAAAACCAAAAAAAACAAATCAATACTTGGTGCATTTGTCAGTTAGATTGAGAAATCAAATTTTACTGATACTGATATCAAAAATCAATTCATGTCAATCTTAAGAATAAGAAAGGTGAACACCCAAAAAAAAGAAAAAGAAAAGCAGACTACCAAACATGAATTCAAGAGTTACAATTGCACAAAAAGAGGGTGAAGTGTCTAACACAGCTAAATTTTTTTTTTAAAAGAGAAACACTAAATCTCCAGGGACTAACTTTTTCAACAGATGGTGAGCAATCAATGGACTAAATTTTTTTTAAAAGGTATAGTTCTAATCACTATGCAGAACAGAGGAAGAAAGACTGGGGGTGATTGCTCATCTAATCAACGCCGCCTGCTCCCTGATCATAATATTGAGGATTTCAAAAGATTGTAAGCATTTTACGCCCTTACTGACAAAATTAAGACGATTTAGGAGGCAGGCTGCTCAAACCCCCGCCTGTCTTGGCCAATCTGTCCAGCTGAGTAGTCAGCGGGACATAGATCAAAGTAACCAGACGGAGATACAGAATAATAAAATAACTACCTACTCAGGAATTCTACTCATGTCTTCTGACACCACAGACATTTCCCTCGCTGGGGTCAACACTACCTCCAAAAATACCACAAGCCCCCCCCCCAAACCCCAACCCATTTGTTTCTTAGGACAAATATTAGACTTGCTGCTTATCCAGGACAAAAATCAAGGGAAGATAAAGTTTTTAACCCATGTTTTCCACTCTATAAATAATTTGGTACAACTTTTGCATTACATAACCCCTAAAATCTTCCACAAAGGCAGCTCAAGTCCTCTTCAACTTCTTTCAGTACCTTGCTCAATTTAAACTATCCTTCAAACATTGCACGTGTTGTTATTAAAATCACAACACAGGTTTTAGTCACACTTTATTAAGGGTTTATATTAATTGTATTTGTTTGCAATCGTGCAGTGGTCCCCATTACCCCCTCCCCTCCCCACCTCATTTGCCCCAAATCCTCCGAAGCAGAGTAGAAAAAAAATATGAGCCTCTAACGCCATTTTAAAACGTTTTTTAGTGTGTATCTTTAAAGAAGTCTTTAAAAAATCTGCTACCTTGTGTTACATATCCATTACGTCAATTAACAGCCTGCTTTTACATCTGAGGGTGGTTTCTTAATATGTTATATGTTTTAACCATGTATCTGAGACAACTCGTTTTGTTCAAGATCTTCAAAGGGTGCAAATGAAGTCCTACACCTAGGGAACCACTGCAGGGTGAAACTGAACAATCCAAAAGTGGACAAAAGCAGCAAGATTTCTGTGAAGCACAAATGCAAATTTTCCACAAAGACACAACAAGCCTTTTCATATTATATGACATGCACTGGTATGCAACTCTAGTTGGCCCACTCCTTTAAAAAAACATTTTTCTCTCTCTCACTGAAGAGGCAAATGGGTTGGGCAGGGAACAAGCATGACAGAGGTCAAAGTGCAAAAAGGGCACAAGGGTAAAAGGTCAGGTCTGGGGTCGGTGTTTATACATGGTAATACCATAGTCTTCTCCTCTCAACACTTCAGGAGCTATGTAGTTGGGGGTCCCACAGAATGTGTTGGTCTTGTCTCCTGGCATCAGATTCTCCTAGAATAGCCAGCCAGCCAGTGCAAGTTAAAGAGAAAAAAAAAATTCCCCCAAAAAGAGAAGGGGAAGAAAAGAAAAAGAGAAGAAAAAAACTATGTTAAATTTGCGCACACAGCGAGCGATTATAATGTGGGGGGAACCGCAGGGGTGATGAGGATGAGGAGAGCGTGAGCAGCCGATGGGATGGGTGAGTGGGTAGCGTCTCTCTCGTCACATGCTGGCCTCTTCGGAGATGAGCGGAGAAGGCATGAGGCTGCAGACACTCCAACAGATTCCTAAACTCGCTCTCATATTTTGAACCCACATTTGGTCAGTCCTATTATTTTTTTAAAAATTAAAACATCTGGACTTGAAATTGCCAAATCGAAGGAAGATTCCCACAAACCCTGTTGACAATTACTGTGTTGAGGGTGGTATTCTTTGATAGCCCCTGAAGAAGATTAAGAACTAAGCCGCAATGTCCCTCACGAAATGACAATATTCTCAGATGCAGTAGCTCTCCAGCTAAGCTCATGAATTTTTGGACACTCAGGAATAACATTAAGTGTCTTCAAATGAAAAACAACCACCAAACAAAAGTAGAGAGCCAAGCTTTAGAAATTGTCAGAGTGTTTTGCAGTAAAAGACAACATGAACTGAAAAGGAAGTTCTGACCGCGCCAAAAAAAAAAAAAAAAAATTCAACCTGGATTTCCTGTTCCAGAAAATTAAGCCACGATCAGTCTATAAACAAACTATTCACACTTGACCCACATCAACAGTCCTGAAAGACTGAAGGCCATGACAATTTTTTTTAAAAACAAATAACAAAACCCAAATCCTTTTTTTCTTTAAATAAGAGCAACAAAAATGGAAGATGTCCACCATGCACTAAACCACAAAACCTGCGGCCACATTTATTGTCGCCAAAGTTTCTTTGAATTTAAAAAAACGTCTTACACTAAACATTCAACATATTATCAAAATCATATAATGAATTAAGAAATGCTCAAAAATAATTCTTTTATCTTTGTATTAGCATTTTTTAAAAATAATCCACAAAATAGTATAAAGTTAGTGTTGCTCCGGTACCCTTTAAACAAGACTGACCATGGCTCTCTTTCCAAAACAAGGTACCCAGAAAAAACAAAACAAACAAAAAATAAAATGCAGACATTCCTATGAGCCACAATGGAAGTAGTCAGCCGACACATAGAAGAATGAAAATGAGACGGTCAGTTCAGCGGTGCGCCAAAAAGTGCAAGGTCTCGTGTGTCCTTACCGTACTCCTCCCCTCTCAGGATCTCGGGGGCTATGTAGTTGGGTGTGCCGCAAAACGTGCCAGTGGTGTCGCCCGGCTTCAGCCCTTCCTACATGGTTGATTTGTGGAACACGATGGAGGGGGATGATGAGGGTGAACATGGTGGTGGTGGTGGTGGTGGTGAGGAGGATGATAAAGATAGAGATAGGATGACAGGCACGCCCGTGATGAGAGCAACGACAATGGCGAGGAACATAATTAGATTAGACTGATGGCAATGAAGATGATAATAATAGTGATGTAGAGATGGTGATGAAGATGATAAAAGTGAAGTAGTGATGATAAAGATGATAATAGTGATGTAGTGATGGTGATGAAAATGATAATAATGATGTAGTGATGTTGATGAAGATGATAATAATAATGATGTAGTGATGGTGATGAAGATAATAATAATGATAAGTGATGAAGATGAAAATAGTGATAATGATGAAAGTGATGGTCACAGTGATAGAGAAAATGATAATGGTGACGAAAACTATAACAATTACGATAGTGACAAAGGTCTAAATGGACACTGATAGTGGTGATGATAAGAAAGCTATGGCATTACCTATGAACAAAATGCCAAAAACAAAAACTGGAATGATTGTATACTGATGATGCTTTGTAAAGAAATGGAACAAAAATGTATCTCTAAGATGGAAGCAGAGAGTAACGGCAATATATTTAATAAAATTAAAAATACCCCCCCCCCCCACAAAAAATGATCATCATCATCATGCCTTGCCATACAATACTAAGCTAGAACAATCTCTGACCTACTAGGGTCATTGACACAATAAATATAACTTAAAAGTCTTGAAAAATGACATTGTAACCTATTACCCCATTAGCTTAGTTCACACACTGAAGCCGCATATTATACCAGACCCATACCGTGATCTCTACTACCATTGCCAAAATTCCCGGTATAAATTTTCACAAACGTACAAGAGCAAAAGGCAACTAGTGATACAGTCAGATTGGGGACTAAAAATTTCACTCATTGAGCCATAAAGCCTGAGCCCCATGCCTCATGACTCCAAAGACCTATCAATCAAAGTCTTGATAAAGACCTATTATGGTTGGCCAATAATTGCCTTGATACTTTTAAGAAGGCCCTGTATCCACTGTTAACTGATTCAGCCTGGACTGAATTTTAGCTTTCGACGCAGTAAATTTGGAGGCTATTTTTATGGAGGCTGGGGTACGCTGATCAAATGCTTTGATAAAACACTAAATTTCAACAAATTACAACGTACTGCTTATCAAAATAACCAGAAATGAAATAGCTACTCAAACACAAATAAAGAAAGGACTTTAGAGGCAAGTACGAAAAAGAAATTCAAGTCAAAAGTGGTAATCAAACAGAAAAATCCCTACTACAGAAGCGTATAAATTGACTAACTGAAAAATGTTCAGTTATTCTTATTATCAAATTGCCATGAAAAAGAAGAGGACTGAAAGTCTATCCACTCTGACACACTTGTAAGGGTAAATACATTTCATAAGATCTATGACTTCTTCAGCTGAAAACTAAACAGATCTAGGCCAGAAGTTCTAGGACTCATTTTTTGGGCGGTCTTCATTTCACTGCTGAGTTTTCTCAGGCTTGAAATAATACTTAAAATTCCCTTTAGATATCGTCATATCATCTCTATTTTTAACCCTTTCTACCAAGTGAAATTCCCATCAAGTAGTTAGATATACAACCTTGCACATGCCGTAGTCTGTCAGCTTGATGTGGCCCTCAGCATCCAGGAGCACATTGTCAAGTTTCAAGTCTCTGTACACAATGCCTGGAGAGGATGAGAAAGCCAAGTTTTTGGGAGTTTTTTCTTTTTCTGTCTTTTTTGGGGGGGTAAGTATTTTAATGTGTTTGCAACTGCATAAGGTCATGTGAGACCTTGGGACACATTAAACATTTTCAGTTTGGTAGGAATTAGGAAAGCCAATACGTAATGTCAACAAGAACAAATAAATTACAAAGACAAGGAGCTCTATGTAACTAGTTTCTTGAAACATTTTTATAATACAAAAAATCCTTCTGATTCCAATGATGAGAGAAGACACACAAAGGTTAGTCAACGGTACTTTTATACTATTTAGAGAGCATGCTGACCCCGAATGTTTACTTAGGACTCATAAAAACTTTCTCGGCAATGGTTTTAGAACAAAAATCAAAAATAGATTTGACCTACTTCTTCAACTTATGCGATGTAAACACAACACTATCGATAAACAGGGAAACAAGCCACAGAAAAATTAGTGCGATAATACTAATACTTTCCTTCCAAGGCAATATTCCTTTGTTATATTTTTTCCCATTTTCCCTTCCTATGCACGTAAGACATGTATTTACTAATATCCTGCCTTGTTGGGTGTATGCATGAGTGCACTTAATCTTTGTAACATCCACTGTCATGGTAAACAAGCAAGGCAAATTTCTCCCTGTGAGATGAATAAAGATTGTCATTATCATTGTCACCTTTTTTTTTCTTTCCCATCCATGAGCCAACCTTGAATACGTTACTAAGAATACACAGAGCAGGAAGTGAAATGTAAGCACACCTCTTTCATGAAGGAAGTTGAGGGCCAGGCAGATCTCAGCAGCATAGAACCTGGCGTGCTCCTCTGGCAGCTTCCTCTGTCTCTGCATGTGAAACATCAGGTCTCCCCCGTTGACAAACTCAATCACAAAGAACAGCCTGCCAGAAAAACAAAAGTGCCTGTCATATCTAGCATAACACAAAATGAGATCTTACTTCTTTTAGTTGTAGTAAGAGTTTTTTAAAGTTTTAGTAAAGGTTTTATGGCACTCGCAACTGCATAAGGTCATTAGAGCGCCAGAAGATTAGAGGTGTTACAAGAGAGTAACAAACATAAAAAAGACGTGGAGACAAGGACAAAAGATGTTTGAATGGAAAAAAGAAGCAAACCACACCAGAGCACCCGCCAACCACCCACTAGTAAGAGTTTTATGATACTTGCAACACAATAAAGTCAATAAGTGCCAAAGATAAGAGGAGTGACTAGAGAGTAACAAACACAAAAAGGAGGAGAGATAAGGATAAGATAGATGTTTGATATGAAAGAAGGAGCAAACCACACCAGCCAACAACTTATGATCCTACTCTTTTTCTTGTTTGTGTTGTTACTCTCTTGTAACACTTCTAATCTTCAGCACTTATATGACCTAATTGTGTTGTACAATGAACAATCTTTTATTGTGCATGGAGATAAGTGTCTGTTCTCTTTTCATTCTGATGTTCTAAAACTTGAAAGTTCAACAGCCTGACACAATCTGTTCCATATATGTGTGTGATCCTGGAGAAAGGTCCCACATGTCGAAAACTTTGAATATCAAAATAAGGGCATATTCTTATAGTGAATCCAATGCTGACCATGCTGAATTTAAAACATTTCAAATATCTTGAGCACTTTTGAAGAAATGCCACATTATGTAACAAAGGGTGTAAAAACAAAGTTTGGAGAAAAACCCCATTTCTAGCACATTTTAACCTTTGATGAAGTACAACATGCTGCAAAAAACAAACAACAACAACAAAAATAAAATAATTTTTTTAAAACTTAGCCTTAAAATATTATTAAATTCTTTCAATATCTTAATAAAAAATTATTAAGCACTCATTTTCTGATGGAACTAACTTTCTGAACCACTACGAACTTTAAAACTTTTCAACAAGTAATATATCTAGCTCAAAAATAGCTTTGCCAACAACTGGGACCTTTCTTCAGGCACACACACATATATTGAAAACATTAGAAGAACAACAAGCATTGTCATTGCGCCATTCACTCAAAACATTTACAAACTGACATCGGGGAATGTCAATGTGTTATGACAGTGAGACTTGCTGTCTTCATCATCATTCAAAATAAACAAAAGCTCACCTGCTGGACGTCTGGAAGCAGGAATGCAAACCCACCAGAAACGGGTAATTTGTCGCAGCCTCAAACACATGCTTTTCTGTTTGGACCCAGTCAATGTCCTGATTTTAAAAAAGCATATTGTTTGTTAAAGCTTTGTATTGACAAGAGAATTTTGGGGGAGAAAGCAAAAGATTTGTTTGTGGGGGGAAAAAAATGGCTTGTTGAAAATAATGTCCAGACAAAAGGCATGAACAAATGAAAATTTGCAGTTTCCAAGAACACTACAGCTTTGGAAGTCACAAAACTTTGGCTGCCATTTTCTAGCTAATTTCACCACTGACACCAAGGTACACTGTCCTCCTTCAGGTTGCAAATATCGTGACTTCTATTCAAGATAGATGAATATTTTTTTTCAACAAAAGAAAGGCAAATGAGCAGGCTATAAGATTATATCAAAAACTCCATATGCCCAAAATCTTTGACGAGTGCCCGATTCCAACGTGTCATGACACGTATAACTTTTCAAAAATAATTGTAAGTCTAAAGCAATTATATTTCTTCCGATTTGGTCATAGTGAGTGAAAAGAGTTGAGAGTCTACACTGCCAATCAGCAAACGTGTTGTCCACTACAAACGTACATAAGCTCGTCGTGTTTTACCTCATCGTCGTTGACCAGCTCCTTCTTGATGACCTTCATTGCGTAGATGCGCTTGGTCTTCTTGTGCTCCACCTGCAGCACTTTGGCGTAACTGCCACGACCTATGACCCGCAGCAGCTGGAAGTGGTCCAGGTTCAACTGATTGCCGTCCTTTGTGCTGGAGCCCTGAGATCAGGAGACGTTTGATTTATTTTTAGTGAGTGTTTCACAGCACTTGCAACACAATTAGGTCATATAAGTGCTGAAGATTAGAAGTGTTACAAGAGAGTAACAACACAAAAAAAGAGGAGAGATAAGGATGATAGCTGTTTGATAGGAAAGAAGGAGCAAACCACACCAGAGCACCCGCCAACCACCTGCATCCCAGCAGAAAGGTGGAGATTTCTGAGATACTCAATTTAACAAACTTCTTCATGTGAGAATCAAACTCAAGTCTTCAGTGTGTGCCGGCAAAAAGCCTAACCGTTATGCGACAGACGCTGGTTTACCTATCATTAGACTGTCCAATAAAATGACTACCTTGCTGAAACTGAAGACAAAAAAAACAGCAGTTTGGGTGAATGTAAATTTGCCATGCTGGCAAAATAAGAAGTAAATAAAGTGAGAAAAAAAGTTAAAAAGCACTGGTCTATAAAAAAGCTATGGCCTTAAAGTGAGCACTATAAAAGCTAACAAGCACTTACCTCAACTTTAGCCGTCTGCCAAAGAAAGCATTGCATGAAAAAGAAAGAAAAAAATACTTCTTTTTAGAAATAACATCCTTCAAGATTTCAAGAAGCGCATTGAAATCATTATGTTATCATTTCAATGAAAGAAGGCAACAAATATAGAAAAAGAGAGTGCATTTGAAAAGTTTCCCACAACACTTTTGGAAGAACAGCTTATAAAAAAGTCTCACATAAGGACTAGAAAGCTATTTTTTTCCAAAATTGAAGAAAAACAGTGAACAATCAGGATCCTCAGAGAAAAATGTTATGCCTATTTCTTTTGGAAATTCAATAGTGTTAAGAAAAACCGAAAGAACTTTGTGACTTTTGTCATTTCCACCCCCCCC